>NC_090755.1:65962843-65997843 GCF_036898095.1 Palaemon carinicauda
AGAGTAATGAAAAACTTGAACTTCCTCATTCATGTTTTCCTGAGGCTAAACTAACTAGTTTAGCTTTTCAATCTAGTGAAATTAAAACTCTGACGATGGACCTTGATGCTTATGGAGGTGTAGACCCAAATGGTATTTTTCCTTTGTTTTTTTATAAAGGCAGCAGATTTCTTAGCTCCAAAGTTATCTGTTATTTTGCGCAAGTTAGCAAGAAGAGGAGCTTTTAGCACTTGTTGGAGGATTGGTAATGTTACTCCTCTATGTAAATGTGTTTGTGGTAGCTCAAGTTCCACTGATTACCGCCCAATTTCCATAACTCCCATATTATCTAAAGTTTTTGAACGTCTTCTAGCAAAACGTCTTAATAGGTTTGCTGAAGGTAATCTTCTATTCCCTAGTTTGCAATTTGGTTTTCGTAAAGGGCTTGGAGCATGTGATGCCCTCCTTACAATCTCCAATGATGTACAGAAACCCCTTAATTGTGGTCAGTTAGTTCGTATGATTGGCCTTGATTTTAGTGGTGCCTTTGACCGTGTTAATCATGAGGCCCTTATTTTCAAACTCAAGCAGTTGGGAGTGGGTGGGTCGTTTCTTAGCATTATTATTGTTTTTTTAAGTAATAGATCTCAAAGAGTTGTTGTTGATGGGCACCATAGTGAGTATAGGAATGTGATATCCGGTGTTCCACAGGGTTGTGTTCTTGGCCCATTACTTTTCATACTATATACACATAACATGTGGTTTGGCCTAGAAAACAAGCTTGTTGCATATGCAGATGATGCTACTCTCTTTGCATCAATTCCATCCCCTGGATGTAGATCTGGGTTTGGTGAATCCCTTAATAGAGATTTAGCTATAATTAGTGCATGGTGCAAATTATGGGGTATGAAGTTGAATCCTAACAAAACTCAAAGTATGATTGTAAGTAGGTCAAGGACAGTGGCTCCTCAACATCCGGATCTCAGTATTGATAATGTTTCTTTAAATTTGTATGACTTTTAAAATTTTAGGTGTGATTCTCGACAGCAAATTTACTTTTGAGAAACATATAAGATCTGTCTTCTTCAATTGCACAAAAAATTGGCTTATTGAAAAAGTCTTGAAAGGTGATCAATCTATTCTGAAGAAGTGTTTTAATTCTTTCATTCTACCTTGTTTTGAGTATTGTTCTCCTGTCTGGTGTTTAGCTGCTGATTCTCATCTTAATTTGTTGGACAGAAACTTACGGTCTAATAAATTTCTTATTCCTCATCAAGATATTAATATTTGGCACCGTCGTTCAATTAGTTCATTATGCATGTTGCATAAGATTTTTCATAACTCTGATCATCCTTTACATTCAGATCTCCCTGGATAATTCTATCCTGTTCGTAATACTAGGCAGGCAGTTAATTTTAATAGCTAGGCCTTCTCCATCATGAGGCTCAATACTACTACACAGTATTCAAGAAGTTTTATTCCAGGTGTTACCAAGTTGTGGAATGATCTTCTTAATTGGATAGTTGAATCAGTAGAACTTCAAAAGTTCAAAGTTGGAGCTAATGTTTTTATGTTGACCAGGCTGACATGAGTCTTTTTATAGTTTATATATGACATATGTGTTTTTGACGTTGTTAATAGTTTATATAGGACATATCTGTTTTGACATTGTTACTGTTTTAGAATGATTTATTGTTAACTTGTTCTCATCATTTATTTATTTCCTTTCCTCACTGGGCTATTTTCACCTATTGGAGCCCTTGGGCTTATAGCATCTTGTTTTTTCCAACTAGGGTTGTAGCTTGGCTAATAATAATAATAATAATAATAATAATAATAATAATAATAATAATAATAATAATAATAATAATTAAAACTATACGAAGCTTCAGTGTACCTACGTCTATAAGTGGCTGTGCTGATATTCTCAGGAATTTATCAGATTACATATCGATTCCCTCCAAACTATTTTCTTACATTTTCATAAATTACTTTAGAAGTTAATGATGTAGGCCTATTTCTTACAACGGCACTGAGCCAGTCCGTACCAAAAAAAAAAAAAAAAAAAAAAAAAAAAAACTCCCTTTGAGTATCCGTTTGACATATAAAATTACAATAACAGTCACCATAGTATCTTCTTATAACGGCACTGAGTCAATCAGTACCAGAAGACACCAGACAAAAAAAGAAAAAAAAAAAAAAAAAAAAAAAAAAAAAAAAAACCTCCCTTTGAGTATCCGTTTGACATATAAAATTACAATAACAGTCACCATAGTATCAGACATTTCACAGACTAAACTCGTAACTCATGCCGTATCCGGCCCTAAGTGATTACATGGGTGGCTTAAGACGTACAGCACAGTTGAGGTGACCAACACAGTTACACACAGTTGCTACCTGCAGACGTAGTGGAGAAAGTCTGTCGTATTCTGGTCTGTGGATAAACATATCCATTCTCTTTGTCGATGGTTTACTGTTATAACACTCAAATGACATTGCAGGTAATGTGATAAATCCCAGGAGGCGATAAAAAAAAAACCGTTTAAACTTCAATAAATCAGGAAAGGATGATAATCTAACATCGGCGTCTTCCTACCGATCCCAAGCAATGTCTCGGGTATCCTTCTCCATTGCCTTAGGATAGATGTTTCAAAGGATACTCCTCCCTCGTTTGGCTGTGTTATGGATGAGGTATGTGTTGCATGAGACGTTCATTTTAATTTCTATTGTTAATTTCTTATTTTTGTGTTGATTCGTTTGTGCAATAGTTTTTTTATTTCATACCGAACCGTTATCACTAATCATTCATTTTCGAAAGTGATAACTAGAGGTTTTGTATATGGAAGTGTTTATATATATATATATATATATATATATATATATATATATATATATATATATATATATATATATATATATATCTTTCTGAGTGGGGATACCTTACATGGTGCAAGAGTTTGTGTACATGGTAAGGTTTGTTTTGCTGTGAGCCATCAGACCAAACTCTCCCACTATCACTAAACGGCAGTTGGCCAAACCCAGGCATATATAAGAACATATCTGAGGCCTTTGTCCTACAGTAAACTAGAAACGGATACATTTATATATATATATATATATATATATATATATATATATATATATATATATATATATATATATATATATATATATATATATATAATTGATGTATGTGTGAACAGACTTAGTAAGTGTTGCAAGATCACGAACAATTTACATACGCCCAGGCTTTGTGGAGTCATAAGAACATGACTAACCCAGCATATATGTCGGGTGCATTTGAGAGAGAGAGAGAGAGAGAGAGAGAGAGAGAGAGAGAGAGAGAGAGAGAGAGAGAGAGAGAGAGAGAGAGAGAGAGAGAGAGAGAGATCATTAATGGTATGCATATAAGATTGCTCGCAACAATGTTACCATCCGCAACTCTGACTTATGGTATAGGAAAGATATAATTTTTTCTTCGAGTTAATATAGAAACTTTTGATAAAGATCGTCTCTCCCTTATGGTCATAACCATACATTTTTCGTTAATAATACGAATCTTGTACCTTTCTATTGTAGCTTCACTACCCCCATATTTGGATGCTGCTAACACTAGGCAACGTTCTTGTGTTCACAATTCTTCTTGTAATATTAATGTAAACACATGTACTAAATACAATCTCTCCACGATAACATGATTTTTGAACGAAATCTTGCATCAGACAGAATGTGTAGCATTATTATTCTGAGGCATTATGATATTAAATATTAAATATAAGTTTTATTTATGTTTACAAACATTGGGCCAGTTGCCAGTAAGTCAAATACGTAGTTACCATCTCAAGGTTAATTTTTCTTCAAGTCCTAGAGACCTAGACTCAAAGAATGGCAGAAAATAATAGTTGACGGCAACTTTAAACTATAAGCGTATCATGGTGCAATATTCAGTACTACAGAGTACCGTACTCTTAGGATTTAATGTATAATTATTACTAAAAATTATTAATTGTTATGAATAGGTAATTGTTATTATAAACCAACAATTGTTAATACAAACAGCTCTTATAGGTTATAGCTTTGGTTGTTTACGATAAGCTTAAGTTTGATTACTCAATTGTCACAAAACATTTTAAAATAAGATTCATAAGCGAAGTAATAAGCCGGCGCAAGCAAGGTATGTGAATTGGCAACCGTGTCTTTTGTTAGACTCGAATGGAAGAGCTCAATGGTCAGACCGGTATTTCAACTCCTTGAAAATAATAATCGTCAATGAAAAAGGGTTTATTCAAAGAAATTATATTAGCGAGAATAAAACACAAAGATGCCAGTAGTGGAGTTATTATCATTATTATTATTATTATTATTATTATTATTATTATATGGCTTCTATTACATACTGTAGTACTATATTAACGTATTATGTATAAAAGGAAGATAAAAATGGATAGCTGGTGGGAAAAAGGTGGCCCAATGTATAGGTAATAGGTTGGCCAGGGCACTAGCCACCCGTTGAGATACTACCACTAGAGAATTATTGGGTCCTTTGACTGGCCAGACAGTATTACATTGGATGTTCTCTCTGGTTACGTTTTATTTTCCCTTTGCCTACACATACATCGAATAGTCTGGCCTATTCTTTACATATTCTCCTCTGACCTCATACACCTGACAACACCGAGATTATTATTATTATTATTACTTACTAAGCTACAACCCTAGTTGGAAAAGCAGTATGCTATAAGCCCAGGGGCTCCAACAGGGAAAATAGCTCAGTGCGGAAAGGAAAAAAGGAAAATAAAATATTCTAAGAAGAGTAACAACAATAAATATCTCCTATATAAACTATAAAAACTTTAACAAAACAAGAGGAAGAGAAATAAGATAGGAGAGTGTGCTCGAGTGTACCCTCAAACAAGAGAACTCTAACCCAAGACAGTGAAAGGCCATTGTACAGAGGCTATGGCACTACCCAAGACTAGAGAACAGTGGTTTGATTTTGGAGTGTCCTTCTCCTAGAAGAGCTGCTTACCATAGCTAAAGAGTCTCTTCTACCCTTACCAAGAGGAAAGTGGCACTGAACAAGTACAGTGCAGTAACCCCTTGGGTGATGAAGAATTGTTTGGTAATCTGTGTTGTCAGGTGTATGAGGATAGAGGAGAATATGTAAAGAATATGCCAGACTATTCAGTGTGTATGTAGGCAAAGGGAAAATGAACCGTAACCAGAGAGGAGGATCCAATGTAGTACTGTCTGGCCAGTCAAAAGACCCCATAACTCTCTAGCGGTAGTATCTCAACGGGTGGCTGGTGCCCTGGCCAACCTACTACCTACCATTAGCAAACAATTCTTTTCTTAAGGGGTTAACTACTGCACTGTAATTGTTCAGTGGCTACTTTCCTTTTGGTAAGGGTAGAAGAGACTCTTTAGCTAGCTACGGTGGTAACCAGGTCTTCTAGAAGGACACTTTAAAATCAAACCATGTTATCTAGTCTTGGGTAATGCTATAGCCTCTGTAGCATGGTCTTCCACTGTCTTGGGATAGAGTTCAATTGCTTGAGGGTATACTCGGGCACACTATTCTATCTTATTACTCTTCCTCTTATTTTGTTGAAAAATTTAGTTTATTTATGAAATATCTATTTTAGTGTTGGTACTGTTCTTAAAATATTTTATTTTAATTGTTAGTTACTTGTCTTATTTCCTTGTTTCCTTTCCTCACTGGGCTATTTTCCCTGTTGGAGCCCCTGGGCTTATAGCATCTTGCTTTTCCAGCTAGGGCTATAGCTTAGCAAGTAATAATAATAATAATAATAATAATAATAATAATAATAATAATAATAATAATAATAATAATAATAATTTGCAATCAAATTCTGCTTTATAAAATAAGTTTTTGGTCTTCTGCTTGTTACGTGGCAATCAATAAACAGAAAAAAATAGAATTCTCTTAAAACATTTGTTATGGTATATTCACACACACACACACATTATATATATATATATATATATATATATATATATATATATATATATATATATATATATATATATATATATATATATATATATATATATATATATATGACACAGTCACCTGCCAGTTCATTGTTTACCTACAATCATGGATGTAGCCCAGTGCAGTTAAAACTTCCAAAATCATTGGTCTCTTCTTACACCTTAACAAAAACCTCATCATTAAACATCGAACACCTACACACAATCGTTCCTTTCAGCCGTATCATGCTGGTACTAATTTATTTTCATAGATGTCGAGGACGTTTCTCTCTAGAACATTCTGAATACAATTTATCCAAAGCTTTTACGGCAGGTATGCATTGTTACCTCTGGAAAAGCCCCTTTTTGTAAACGGTCTTAGTTGAGTGAAAATCCCTACACTATAATGGGCAAGGTGGTTTACTTGGTGACCTTAATGACCACATAGTGAACTATTTTATCAGGTTTTACCACAATTGGTCCATCCGTTCTTGGGAAATCTCAACAGCTCACACAGATAAAAACAGAGTTGCACTGGTGGTAACCCTTCCCCCGAGGACAGAAGAATGGATGTAATTTAAACAGTTGAATAATACAAAATAAATACAACCGTTGGTATGGACAAGTATTGTATGTATGAATACGGAAATTCTTTATTAATATTACTGGAACCATCGGGATCTCGCTAGTTCTATTCATTACCGCCATGCTCCCTTTTACCAAGCTTTTCCTAACCTGTTTGAACACCTCACATTACTACTTCTTTCACTTCTGTCTTCCAAACCGACAGTCATCTAATCAGTCAGCCAATCATCCATTATGTTAGTAATTTAGTTGGCCATTCAGGCAGTTAGTCACTTAGTCATTTCATTAATGAGTCAGCAAGGTAATGCTCTTTATGTATTATTGTTCCATAGGAAAGTTTGAACATCATTATAAGTAATACTGGAGTCAATTGGCTAGACCAATTTCCATGCTAGCGTGATGAGCAGTGTTTGATTCCCAACCGGGAATACTGGTTTAGGCGCAGTGAATGAAGTGTTTAGTAGTTGGTAATTAGAGGTAATAGGATGGTCAGGACACCAGCCACCCGCTAAGGCACTACCGCTGCAGAGTTATTGGGTTCTATGACTAGCCAGATAGTACTAAATTGGATTCCTCTCTCTGGTTACGGCTCATTTTTCCTGCGCCAACACGTACACCGAATAGTGTGGCCTATTCGTTCCACATTCTCCTGTCGTCATTCACCTGACAACACTGAGATTACCAAATAATTCTTGTCAAGTCTATGGATTAACTACTGCACTTTAAATGTTCAGTGGCTACTTTCCTCTTGGTAAGGGCAGAGGAGACTCTTTAGCTATAGTAAGCCGCTTTTCTAGGAGAAGGGCACTCCCAAATCAATCCACTGTTCTCTAGTCTTGGGTAGTGCCATAGTCTTTTTACCATGGTCTTCTACTGTCTTGAGGTAGAGTTCCCTTGCTTGAGGGTAGACTCAGGCACACTTCTAATTTATTTTTCTTCCTCTTTTTTTCAAGTTTTAATAATTTGTATATGAAAAATATATTTTGATAATCTGTTCTTAAAATATGTTATTTTAATTGTTCATTACTTCTCTTGTAGTTTATCTATTTCCCTCCATTCCTCACTAGGCTATTTTTCCGTATTGGAGCCATTGGACTTATAGCATCCTGCTTTTCTAACTAGGGTTGTAGCTTAGATAATAATAATAATAATAATAATAATAATAATAATAATAATAATAGTAATAATAATAATAATTGGCGTGTTGCACCCTTAGAGGAGAAACGTATTGTGCTGTAGTCAGTTGTTGGGTATTTATGCTTGATCACGTGTTCAGATTTAATTCATTTTAGTGTTTAGGAAACAGACAAGTATTATTAGTTAATTTCAGACGGTAAACCAGTCATTCCATGGAGACTCAAACAAAAACATCAGGGCTCAATTAATGCAGGTTTAGTTTCCTATTAATGTAGGCATTTGCTAACATTCTATTTGTATTTCAAACGATGCTCTTGAAAGTACATAATGGACTAAGTCAGCGTTGGATGAATTCAATAACAGGGTTTCTTAGGCACCGAAAACTTATTGTGGTAGGTATGAGGAAGAAATGAAAATGCGTCTAATACAATAACCAACTTTTAATTTTCACTATTATAGTTGCAAACAAGACCGTCCTGGTGAAATGACATGAGCGTCTATAGACTCCATAGCAGTTGTTTTAAACCGGTATAAGACTGGTTCTGATAATCAACTCCATAGATCAGGGATTCCCAAACTGATCCTAGCGAGCACCATTGTTGTGCTCTCAGGTGGTCTGGCTGTGCTTTCTCACAGTTACAGTTGTTAAAATCGTGCTTGCTAGCACCAGCTCTTTGTAGGCTAGGCCTAACTGCTGTATTCATAATTCTAAATGTAAAACCATTTGTATCTGTAAATATAAAGCCTATGTTTCTTTTGTTTATTTAATTTTATAACACGTTCACACAGTTTAATACTGCCAATAGAATTTTAACAACACTATAATTATTATTATTATTATTATTATTATTATTATTATTATTATTATTATTATTATTATTATTATTATTATTATTATAAGCTAAGCTACAACCCCAGTTGAAAGAGCAGGATGTTTAAAAGCCCAAGGGAACGGGTGCCAACAGGGAACATAGCCTAGTGATGAAAGGAAACAATGAAATAAATAAACTACAAAAAATTTATGAACAATCAATATACAATATTCTATGAACAGTAATAACATTAAATCAGACCTTACATATATAAACTTTAAAAGCTTAAGAAACAAGAGGAAGCGAAAGAAGATGAAATAGTATGTCTAACTGCTGTATTCATAATTTTAAATCTAAGACCATTTGTATCTGTAAATATAAAGTCATCCGTTTATTATTTTTGTTACAACAACACATGCACGCACACAATTTTATACTGTCAGTCTAACTCTATGGAATTGTAACAATACTATTAGTGATATCAAGTCTGGGGAACTTCTTTATAGAGAACAGCATATTTCGAATAATTGATAATTAATCTGGATAAGATTGAAAAATAATGTATCCTTCGGAAAGTAATGTTTCATATAATTCTATACTCATTTTTTTTAATGAGGCACATTTGAACAGACTCGCAGCGGTGCCCTTACAGCTCGGAAAAGTTTCCCGCTATCTGATTGGTTAGAATGATCTTCTCCAACCAATCAGCGATCAGGAAACTTTTCCGAGCTAGGACACCCCTGCGAGTCTGTGCAAATCTGCCTCAATAAAAAGAATTGACTATAGTTAGTCATCTTTTTTTTTCTTTATAGTTTTCTATGTATATCACATGTTCAATTTCTAGCAATTCCAATGATCAAGAAGTAAAAGTTTTAAAATGTTCCTTTATAAGTGATTTCAAATTGCTCCTATGATTGTTTATATTTCTACAACTGAACCCCTCAACTGGGTGGAATCGCTTTGTTTGTCACCGTTTTTTTTTTTTTTTTTTTTTTTTTTTTTTCAGCTAAGCAGAAAGCAAGATGGTCATTCAAACAAGTTTAGATGAAAGTGATAGTTGGAGAATGGAATAAGCTTGCCTGTCTACCTTTCTCTTAGCATTGTGAAGATAGGATAGTAGTAAGCTGCCGTTTCTGGGGCAACGACATGGTCTAGGCCAAGGTCTATATATACTAGTCCTACTCCGAAAATAATTGGAAGTCATTTTTAAGGAAATCGGGATGGCTAACAAACGGGTGTTGAGATCAAAATTTACGAGTGCTTAAATCAAGAGGAATGACTGACCCCTATCAAAATTTAGATGACCAAATAGGATGAACAATTGCAATTAAGTTGACCGTTAACGTATCATCCTGTTTTGTATCTAACGGAAAGCACCCGGGAAAATGTTAGAAATAGCCTCTTAGAATTATGGTTAGGGGGCAGTAATTATACCATTCATAATGGTAGCCTACTCATTATCATATTAAAGGGGATTAATAGTTTTTTAATGGAAAATATATTCCTATTACTTCCAATATAGTATGTTATAATTTTTTTTTGTATGTCTGTCTATTAAGTTAGATTCAATTATATATGTGCAGTATAAACATAGATAAATATTATACATAAATATTTCTATCTATTCATCTATATATATATATATATATATATATATATATATATATATATATATATATATATATATATATATATATATATATATATATACATGCACACATACATACATTATATATATATATATATATATATATATATATATATATATATATATATATATATATATATATATATATAAATATATATATATATATATATATATATATATATATATATATATATATATAAATTATATATATATATATATATATATATATATATATATATATATATATATAAATTATATATATATATATATATATATATATATATATATATATATATATATATATATATATATATATAGAGAGAGAGAGAGAGAGAGAGAGAGAGAGAGAGAGAGAGAGAGAGAGAGAGAGATGCAAAATGCTACAAAAATCATGACAGAATTAAAGAGTATTGGGTCGTTATTAAAGATCGACCTTGACAACGGCTGGTTTAACGTGGCATTCATTTGTCCTTATTCGTCTTCGAAAATGACCCTGTATATCTTGTTGCAGTTGCGGAGATTGATTGCTTGATTGATCATTAGTTATCTGGCATCCTGACATCTATGGTCATTGACGCCAATTCTGAGATATCACAACACTATGATGGCAGAAATTCTGAGATATTACAACACTATGATGGCAGAAATTCTGAGATATCACAACACTATGATGGCAGAAATTCTGAGATATTACAACACTATGATGGCAGAAATTCTGAGATATCACAACACTATGATGGCAGAAATTCTGAGATATCACAACACTATGATGGCAGAAATTCTGAGATATTACAACACTATGATGGCAGAAATTCTGAGATATCACAACACTATGATGGCAGAAATTCTGAGATATTACAACACTATGATGGCAGAAATTCTGAGATATCACAACACTATGATGGCAGAAATTCTGAGATATCACAACGCCATGATGGCAGAAATTCTGAGATATCACAACGCCATGATGGCAGAAATTCTGAGATATTACAACACTATGATGGCAGAAATTCTGAGATATTACAACACTATGATGGCAGAAATTCTGAGATATCACAACACTATGCTGGCAGAAATTCTGAGATATCACAACGCTATGATGGCAGAAATTCTGAGATATTACAACACTATGATGGCAGAAATTCTGAGATATCACAACACTATGATGGCAGAAATTCTGAGATATTACAACACTATGATGGCAGGAATTCTGAGATATCACAACACTATGATGGCAGAAATTCTGAGATATCACAACACTATGATGGCAGAAATTCTGAGATATCACAACACTATGATGGCAGAAATTCTGAGATATTACAACACTATGATGGCAGGAATTATGAGATATCACAACACTATGATGGCAGAAATTATGAGATATTACAACACTATGATGGCAGGAATTCTGAGATATCACAACACTATGATGGCAGAAATTCTGAGATATCACAACACTATGATGGCAGAAATTCTGAGATATCACAACACTATGATGGCAGAAATTATGAGATATTACAACACTATGATGGCAGGAATTCTGAGATATTACAACACTATGATGGCAGAAATTATGAGATATTACAACACTATGATGGCAGGAATTCTGAGATATCACAACACTATGATGGCAGGAATTCTGAGATATCACAACACTATGATGGCAGAAATTCTGAGATATTACAACACTATGGTGGCAGGAATTCTGAGATATAATATTACAACACTATGATGGCAGAAATTATGAGATATTACAACAGTATGGTGGCAGAAATTCTGAGATATCACAACACTATGATGGCAGAAATTCTGAGATATTACAACACTATGGTGGCAGGAATTCTGAGATATAATATTACAACACTATGATGGCAGAAATTATGAGATATTACAACAGTATGGTGGCAGAAATTCTGAGATATCACAACACTATGATGGCAGAAATTCTGAGATATTACAACACTATGGTGGCAGGAATTCTGAGATATTACAACACTATGATGGCAGAAATTATGAGATATTACAACACTATGGTGGCAGGAATTCTGAGATATCACAACACTATGATGGCAGAAATTCTGAGATATTACAACACTATGATGGCAGGAATTCTGAGATATTACAACACTATGATGGCAGAAATTATGAGATATTACAACACTATGATGGCAGAAATTATGAGATATTACAACACTATGATGGCAGAAATTCTGAGATATTACAACACTATGATGGCAGAAATTATGAGATATTACAACACTATGATGGCAGAAATTATGAGATATTACAACACTATGGTGGCAGAAATTCTGAGATATTACAACACTATGATGGCAGGAATTATGAGATATTACAACACTATGGTGGCAGAAATTCTGAGATATTACAACACTATGATGGCAGGAATTCTGAGATATTACAACACTATGATGGCAGGAATTCTGAGATATTACAACACTATGATGGCAGAAATTCTGAGATATTACAACACTATGATGGCAGAAATTATGAGATATTACAACACTATGATGGCAGAAATTATGAGATATTACAACACTATGATGGCAGAAATTATGAGATATTACAACACTATGATGGCAGAAATTCTGAGATATTACAACACTATGATGGCAGAAATTATGAGATATTACAACACTATGGTGGCAGAAATTCTGAGATATTACAACACTATGATGGCAGGAATTATGAGATATTACAACACTATGGTGGCAGAAATTCTGAGATATCACAACACTATGATGGCAGAAATTGTGAGATATTACAACACTATGATGGCAGAAATTCTGAGATATTACAACACTATGATGGCAGAAATTGTGAGATATTACAACACTATGATGACAGAATGAAAGTTCCAGAGCGCCAGTCGTGTCACTATAGACGCCATTCTCTCCATTGAATACTGACAAAAATAAATCGACTCTTATCCAGTGAAAAGAACTAATCATATCGCTTATTTCCTTTCAAAATGTTTGCTAATATACATCGCTTGACTAGTTTTATTACTATTAAAGTAATACTATTAGTAATTGTATCACCCCTTTTCGCTATCATTTTCTAAACCAAAAATCAAGGTTCAGATTGTGGGTCAAAGGCATAGCCTTTGCAACGGCGCCTATAGTGATCTTGCGATGTATTTTAGCTTTGAGTTTATCTTTCTATTATATCAATTTGCATTTTCTTCTACATCTGTGTAACATTTTTTTTTTTTAATCATTACTTCCGCCAAGGAGGTTATATTTTCGAGCCAGTTTATGTGTCTGTGTCTGTGGACAGGATTACGTCAAAACTACTCAACGGATTTTGACGATATTTTCACTACAGATAGATCTTAGGTCATAAATGACCCCATTACATTTTGGGGATGATCCGGATGCAGATTCTAGATCTGGATTTGCATTTTTTGTTATTCTAAAGATAATGTTAAAACAAACAGACAATTTTTACGAATTTTTTAACAATGAATAGATATGCATCGGAAGCAATCATGAAATTTTAGAGGTGATACGGATCAAGATTACGATTCTGGATCAACATTGCACTTTACAGTTAGCATATGAAAAGCGAGAGGTGATGTCTGATGTCCGTAGACTTTAGTTAAATGTTGGCAATATTCATTAGCGGAGGTCTGAAATCTTTTAATGCTCTTGTTTTCTAGAAATCTTTCACTGAATAAAAAATGATCTTACTATTTTCATTAAACCTTCGTGTGAATATGGCAATTCAATTAGTACATTTTTCATTTATAATCATGTTGCTTGTCCACTGCAGGCCAAAGGCCTCAGACATGCCCTTCCACGGCCGTCTATTTATTGACAAAATAACAAAAAACCTTAAATCTTCTTCCACATCAAACTCAACGTTTCTTTGCCGCCTAATTCTTCTTCTTTCGCTTCGCAGAACAGACATGAGGACAACCACCAAAATTCATCCTGCATTCGGTCAGTCATCCGAAGGATTTGGCAGCTGGTCGTGACCATACTCCGGCAGTTCGTGTGCTGTCCCAATTATGGCGAGGAGTACGTCCCTCGGAGGGAGGAACACGCCGTTGTGAGTTGCTTTTCATTCGTTTTGGTTTTAGTCTTTAGACGCATGTTCACACTCTTTATTATTTTCTTGTTTTTATATCTTACGACTACATTGTTTTAATTGTATTTTTTAACTTCACCCACAGGTAGCAATTTCAACATATATATATATATATATATATATATATATATATATATATATATATATATATATATATATATATATATATATATATATATATATATATATATATATATTGTGTGTGTGTGTTTGCATACGTGCGTACGTGTCTGTGTCTGTGTCTGTTTCAACGAACCATGGGTGACTGTTCATAAAAAGCAACATTAAAATTACTCTCAAATTTGAGTTTAAACTGCAGACAATGTGCAGACAATGTCAACATTAACCGTGTTATATATACTATCTCTCTCTCTCTCTCTCTCTCTCTCTCTCTCTCTCTCTCTCTCTCTCTCTCTCTCTCTCTCTCTCTCTCTCTCTCTCTCTCTCTCTCTCTCAGGTAATTTTCATAGGCTTTTTATATTACTTTATGAATTTTCTTTGTTAAATTCTGAAACATTTTACTGTAATAATTCTCTCTCTCTCTCTCTCTCTCTCTCTCCTCTCTCTCTCTCTCTCTCTCTCTCTCTCTCTCTCTCTCTCTCTCATCCATAAAATGTTAATCACCTGTTAAGCCCCTTGTCTCTAATACTTCTCTCTCCTTTAGATGCTCTCTTCTCTATCACACTAACTAAGAAACACGTAAGTGCAACTAGAACAATAACTCTCAATCGAGTATCAGTAGAATAGAGGTAAATAAGGTGGTATGACCTCCATCCTACCTATAGATTTCTAATATCATTTTCATAACTTTTATAAAAACGTCATCGTATCCATACTCGTCATACCTAGCTATACCAAGACTTCATCCCTATATCAAATTATCAATATAGATCAAGTCTGTACGTATGTTTAATTTTCATATTGTTTACTGCTTAAACCTAGAGTGATTTTCAGTTCTATTTCCCTCCAAGTTTGCTAAACCCGAGGCGAGATTGCTGGTCGTGGGGGCGTCTGACACGGGAAAATCAACTTTCATGAGGCAGATGAGGCTCGAGTTTGGCGACCAATATCCCGTGGAGGAAAGGAGAAGGTAGGATTGAATTATTTGTAATATTGAGGTGTGAAAGTATCAATAATTAAGTTCTGAATTCTTTTATTAATAGATTTAATGGTATTGATATCTTTGCGACTATTGTCTTCATTTTAAATACGGGGTCAAGCTTGGAGTTCCTATGAAATTCGTTGTCATTGTTGTTGTGAGTAGTTGAATTTTCAAACAAGAGTTGGGACGATTACTTATAATTATTAATTAGCAAAGGTGAAATTTAGAATTTGGGCTATATAGCTCTGTTGCACAAGTGCAACTGGAGGAAACCGAACAGTTGACCTGTGAAGTGGTAAATAACCCTACAGTGTTCCGTGAGAAGTACCGTTATAGGCTTACATTGAGGTAATACGGGGTGTTATATACCAGGGTTAAAAGTATTCTTTTAACCCTGTTATATACTGCAGTATAATATGTTTACCGTTGCTATGAGTTAAAATGAATTCGGTTGATCAGTTGAGCTGGTGTTCTTTGAATTAGCATTCTGATATGCTTGTTTTTATCTAAGCAATTTGGTGTGAAATAATGTTGTCAACCATACCTGTGTTTAATAGTTCGTATCAAGAATGGGTAAACAGATCTCGATGAACGTGGATGAAAGCATTGATTAACCTGGATATTGGTTAATATGTACCGATTAATCGCCATATAAACTATCCTGCTTGTAAACTAATTTTCTATATACTTGTGAAATGGTAAAAGTTTAGGCTAGATCTAAATCCAGTATTTCATATAGCTTTTTCTATAATTACTGTCATAGATGCGGCTATTTTCATGCTATTATGTATACAGTGTATTTAAGTAACTTTGTAATTGATAGGCGAATCCTTTCTCGTGTGCTAAAATACCGAGTTAAAGACAAACCTTACCTCAATTATGATTTCAGACGTGCTTATTTGGGTAACAGATTAGATTTAACTTGGAATAACTATATTATTATTATTATTATTATTATTATTATTATTATTATTATTATTATTATTATTATTATTATTATTATTATTATTATTACTTGCCAAGCTTCAACCCTAGTTGGAAAAGCAGGATGCTATAAGACCAAGGGCTCCAACAGGGAAAATGGCTCAGCGAGGAAAGGAAATAAGCTACAAGAGAACCTTAAGAACAATAATAACATTAAAATAATCTGTCATATATAAACTATAAAAACTTCAAAATAACCAGAGGAACAGAAACAAGATAGAATAGTGTGCCAGAGTGTACCCTCAGCTAAGAGCTATTGTTCAGAGAGCTAATGCATCAACTAAAAATGGAGACAATTTAGAAATAAAAGAAATCCTTTCTGGTACAATTCAGGAATCTATGAGATGAGGTATCCTTAATTAAATCTGCACAGTTTAGTGTAGACTTGACAGTTCCTCCTTTACCTAAATCAGATGTTTCTGTTACTCACTGTCCTAAGGAAAAAGCAACCCTTTGGAAGTTGTGGTTAACAGTAATTATTAGTATTATTATTTTACTAGCTAAGCTACAACCCTAGGTGGAAAAGCAAGATGCTATAAGCACAAGGGCTCCAACAGGGAAAAAGAACCCAGTGAGGAAAGGAAATAAGGAAATTAATGGACGATCTGAGAAAGGTTGAACAATAGCAATAAAATATTCTAAAAACAGTAACAACATCAAAACAATGATTTCATACCTGTTCAACATAAAAATATTTGCTGCAAGTTTGAAGTTTTGAAGTTCAATCGATTCAACTATCGCTTAGGAAGATCATTCCACAACTTGGTCACAGCTAGAATAAAACTTTTAGAATACTATGTATTATTGAGTCTCATGATGGAGAAGACTTGACTATCAGAATTAACCGCATACCTAGTATTACGAACAAGATGGAACTGTCCAGGAAGATCTGAATGTAAAAGATGATCAGACTATGAAAAATCTTATGCAATATGCATAACAAAGTAATTCAACGATGGTCCCAGAGATTAATATCTAGATCAGGAATAAAAAATTTAAAAGACAGTGCAATGAGAAACTCGATCTTCCTCATTTCTGTTTTCCTTAGGCTAAACTAGCTAGTTTAGCTGTTCGGTTTTGTGAAATGAAAACACCCTTACTGGACCTTGATGCTCATGGAGGTGTAGACCCAAATGACATTATTCCTTTGTGTTTTATAGGTCACTGATTTCTTAGCTCCTAAATTGTTTGTTGTTTTCTGCAAATTATCAGGAAGCAGGATGACTATTTTTTTTTTCTTTTTTTTTTTCTTTTTTTGCACTTGTTAGAGAATTGGTAATGTTACTCCATTAGGTAAATATGTTTGTGGTAACTCCAGCTCCACTGATTACTACCCAATTTCCTAACTCCCATAGTATCTAAAGTTTGTGAATGCCTTTTGGTAAAGCATCTAAATAGGTATGCTGAATCTAATCATCTGTTCCCTAGTTTGAAATCGGCTTTTGCAATTGTCTCTGATGATGTGATGCCCTTCTTTTTAAATCTTCAATGCTGTACAGAAATCTCTTGATTGTGGTCAAGGATTTCGTATGATTAGCCTTGATTTTAGTGTTGTCTTCGATCCTGTTAATCACAAAGCCCTGGTTTTCAAACTGAAACAGTTAGGAGTAGGTAGGTCTTTTTTAGAATCATTACTGATTTATTAAGAAATAGGTTGCAAAAAGTTTTTGTTAATGAGCACCATAGTGAGTATAAGAATGTTGCATATGCAGATGATGCTATTCTCATTGCGTCAATTTCACCTTTTGAACGTAGGTATGGGGAGGCCGAATCCATGGATAGGGATCTAGTTAAAATTACTGCATGGTGCAAATCATGAAGGATGAAGTTGAACCCTAACCAGACTCAAGTATGACTGTGAGTATACAGTAGGTCGAGGACAGTGGCTCCTCAACATCCAGATCTCTGCATTGATGATGTTTCTACAGCTCTTGATGACTCCTTTCATAGTTTAGGTGTGATTCTTGATTGCAACTTTACTTTTGAGAAACTTTCTTCTATTGCACAACAAATTGGCTTTTTGAAAAAGTCCTTTTTAAGATTTACGGTGATGAATCTATTGTGAAGAAGTGTTTTAATTCTTTCATTCTACCTTGTTTTGAGTATTGTTCTCCTGTCTGGTCTTCAGCTGATGAAATATCTTATTCCTGATCTAGATATTAATCTCTGATACCACCGTTCAGTTAGTTCTTTATGCATGTTGCATAAGATTTTTCATAGTTCTGACCACCCGCTGCTTTCAGATCTTCCCCGACTGTACCTAGTATTAAGTATGCAGTCATTTCTAGCAGTCACGCCTTCTCCGTCTTAAGGCTCAATATTACACAGTATTCTTGACGTTTTATTCCAGCTGTGGACAGAATGTGGAATGATCTTCCTAATCTAGCAGTTGTAAGTCAAAACTGCAGCAAATATTTTTATATTGAACAGGCTTACACGAGTCTCTCTCTCTAGGTTGTAATTTATACATGTCAGATCTATTTAAATGTTATTACTGATCATAAGGTATTTTATAAGTTTATTTCCATATTTCCTTTCCTCAGTGGGTTATTTTCCCTTATCGGAGCACTTGGGCTTTTAGCATCCTGCTTTTCCAACTAGGGTTGTACTTTAGATAATAATAATAATAATAATAATAATAATAATAATAATAATAATAATAATAATAATAAACCTTGCTAGTACTAATTGCTAAACCATTTGGACGAAGTGTAACATTGGCGCAGGTGCTGGCAATTCTCTAATAAAAACTGATGTTTGCTTGTTACTCTTTTTTTCTTCTTTTTTGACAGACACCAGCCCCACATTCGGCGCAATGTGATGGACAGCATCCACAAGTTGGTAACAGCTGCGGCTCGATACGAATACGCCTATTCCACCGCTGAGGCCGAAAACAGCGCCCAGAAATTCACGGAATGGCCGCCTTTGGTAGCCATTTTGGAGAATCCCGACATCGATTCCTCTTGGCCGGACTCCATAGAATTCCTGTGGAAAGATCCTGCCATACAGAAGGCCTACCAAAGGCGCAACGAGTTCCACTTAATGACAAACGCGGACTACTTTGTCAGTCACGCCGCCAGGATCCTACACGAAGACTACATTCCCACCATCGATGATATCCTGCGCATGCGCATTGTGACGCGGGATGCCGTCACAAAGACCTACGAGCTGATGAACATCCGGATGACCTTGCATGATATGGGAGGTCAAAGGCCCGAAAGGATTGCCTGGGTCAATCAACTCGATTATCCGTCGGCTATCCTGTTCGTGGCGTCCTTATCCGAGTATGATCAAACTGTGGAGGAAGCTGAAGAGGAGGTAATGCAATGCACATTTCAACTCTCTCTCTCTCTCTCTCTCTCTCTCTCTCTCTCTCTCTCTCTCTCTCTCTCTCTCTCTCTCTCTCTCTCTCTCGTATTATTAGGAACAAAACTATTCGCTTTATAGTATTAATGAGCATAATTTTAAATAGTGTAGGCCTATCAGTAACTGAAATTGTAAATTTTGGTTCTACTCTTCTTCCTTATTTCTCATAACTTGAGTTCTGTCTTGCTATATGCTGATTGTCCTTATGAGAAATATATTTAGCTGTTTCTATTATATGGGCATCTGTCATGTCTTGTTGTGATATAGTTATGTCCTTAGGTCTTTTTATTTCTTTCCTTAATGTATTTGTCAGTTTTATGTTTAGATATTTTACTCTCAGCTATTTACAATATATTGTTTTTTAGATTACTTACTTGATTCCTTTATATATATATATATATATATATATATATATATATATATATATATATATATATATATATATATATATATATATATATATATATATATATATGGGGAGGACATATAATGAGAATGACAAATCATAGATGGACCGGAAGAATAACAAAATAGTACGCAAATGCATTGCAAACAATGTAGGGGCAGAAAGAGAAGACAATGGATTGACGAGTTGAGAAAATTTGCAGGTATACCGTAGATTGCCGTATACAGACCGTAAGCAGAAACAGATGCATGAGGAAGGACACACACACACACACACTCATATATATATATATATATATATATATATATATATATATATATATATATATATATATATATATATATATATATATATATATATATACGGTATGTATATGTCTCATTTAAATCATCTACAAACACAAACATACTAAAGTAAGAGCATTTCTTCTTTCTTACACAGTCTAAAAACCGGGTACAGGAGAGCTTAGACATATACGAGCAACTCCTTGGCTACTCACCCTTCGACACGACGCCCGTCATCCTCCTGCTGAACAAGACCGACGTCTTCAGCGTCAAGATCAAGGAGCAGCCGCTGAAGAAGTACTTCCCTAAATATGAAGGTCAGTGGCCATGCACAAGTCAAGGATTGATTGATTGATTTAAAAGGTCAGGTCGTATAAAATATAAAGTCGATTCTGTCTTCTTGATAAATATATAGGCCTACAGTTTGGTTTTTCTCCTAAACAATTGTGTAATCAGCGTTCCATGTTCCAATGTTTTAAATACTGCTCTACTCTCTCATTAAACCACCTCTCAAGACTGTTTCACATAATTCTGAACATCGTTAAATTTTTTTTCACATAATTCTGAACATCATTAGACTATTTCACATAATTCTGAACATCGTTAGACTTTTTCACTTAATTCTGAACATCGTTAGATTTTTTTTTTTCACAATTCTGACATTGTTAGACTATTTCACATAATTCTGAACATTGTTAGACTATTTCACATAATTCTGAACATCGTTAGACTATTTCACATAATTCTGAATATCGTTAGACTATTTCACATAATACATCGTTGAACTTGTTTTACCTAATTCTGAACATCGTTTGACTTTTTTATATAATTCTGAACATCGTTTGACTATTTCACTTAATTCTGAACATCAATAGACTATTTCACATAATTCTGAACATCATTAGACTATTTCACATAATTCTGAACATCATTAGATTATTTCACATAATTCTGAACATCGTTAGACTTTTCAATTAATTCTGAACATCGATAGACTATTTCACATAATTCTGAACATCGTTAGACTTTTTCACATAATTCTGAACATCGTTAGACTATTTCACATAATTCTGAATATCGTTAGACTATTTCACATAATTCTGAACATCGTTGAACTTGTTTTACCTAATTCTGAACATCGTTTGACTTTTTCACATAATTCTGAACATTGTTAGACTTTTTCACATAATTCTGAGCATCGTTATACTTTTTCACATAATTCCGAGCATCGTTAGACTTTTTTTTAAACATAATTTTGAGGATCGTTAGACTTTTTCACATAATTCTGAGCATCGTTAGACTTTTTCACATAATTCCGAGCATCGTTAGACTTTTTTTTAACATAATTTTGAGGATCGTTAGACTTTTTCACATAATTCTGAGCATTGTTAGACTTTTTCACATAATCCCGACCATCGTTAGACTTTTTTTTTTAACATAATTTTGAGGATCGTTAGACTTTTTCACATGATTCTGAGCATCGCTAGACTTTTTTCATATAATTCTGAACATCATTAAACTATTTCACAAAATTTTGAGCATCGAGAAACTTTTTCACATGATTCTGAACATCGTTAGGCTTTCTCACATAATTTGATTTGAGAGTGAGTGGGTTATTATATAAAAATAAAAGGACTTTCGTTTAATCAATAAAAGCTCTTTATCATAGATATAGGCCCATAGGCCTACAGATGTTTCACATATATCCATTTTCTGTTTTTGAATCGGTTGAACTTCAGAAGTTGAACATGTTTTCACAAGTCTCCCTCGAGGGTTTATTAATGACAAAGCTATTTGAACGTTGCTGCTGATCATAAGGTATTTTAAATGATTTTATTCATTACTTCTCATATATAGTTTGTTTCTTAATTTTCTCTCCTCATTGGGCTATTTTCCTTATTGGATCCCTATGGCTTGTAGCATCCTGCTTTTCCAAGTAGGGTTAGCTTAGTTTGAAACAACAACAACAACAAGAACAACATCAATGATAATAATGATAGTAATAATGATAATTATATCATTATCATTATCATCTCCTACGCCGATTGACGCAAAGGGTCTCTGTTAGATTTCGCCAGTTGTCTCTATCATCATCTCCTACTTCACGCTTCATAGTCCTCAACCATGTAGGCCCGGGTTTTCCAATCTTATACTTTTTAAAAAAGATAAAAGAGTTGTTGATAAAAAATATTTGATTTTTTATAAAGGTTTTTGAAAAAAATATATATTCCATTTTCACGAAATTTGTAAGCATATATATATATATATATATATATATATATATATATATATATATACATACATACATACATACATACATACATATAAATTTTCAATAATTGCAGAAAAAGCATAAAAATTCGTATATATATATATATATATATATATATATATATATATATATATATATATATATATACACATATATATATACTGTATATATATATATATATATATATATATATATATATATATATATATATACATATATAGGCCTACACTCAATAAGTTTTAGGTAAAATTATATATTAATTTTAATGAAAAAAAAATATAGAAACATAGTCCTAACTTTCCTGAAATGTTTGGGTAGAATTTGAAATATGTTTTAAACTATGCTATTGATGGCGTATTCTCACATTCATTTGTCTATTGTTTCCTTACTATTTGAGCCGTTATTGTTCACGTAAGCGTAATCCAACAATACTTGACTTATAACGGTAAATATGTTATTAAAACTAATGAAATTCTAAACTGTTGCTACTTCGAAATCTACGTTTTTTTTTTTTTTTTTTTTTTTTTAACGAAATGGAACTGCAAAAATGTTGTGTCTGAGCTAATCGCATAATAATATAATATTGAAAGTGTAAATTTGATAACTTGATATAGTACATTCCCTTACGATTTGAAAGTACCATTTAAGAAAACCACACTATGGATTTTATATGGTCTTGTATGGGAGGGGTGACTTTGATAGTTGAGGTAGGATGATGCTTGTTCCTATGTGATGTTGGTGTTGGTAGGGAATGGATGATGCTAGCTCCTATAGTGGATGAGGAGGATTTGATGCTAGTCTCTGTGGAAAATGGCGAAGAAATGTACAATGACTTCGCTATATGGCTCACGAGCTTGGAACAATACCTTTGAATCAGGCTGCGAGCAAATCGTAATTGAAGCTACTCGCAGGTCTGATAACGGCTAGAACCTGGTATACATAGTTTATATATGACATGTCTGTTTTGACGTTGTTACTGTTTTTAGAATGATTTATTGTTATTTTGTTCTCTTCATTTATTTATTTCCTTATTTCCTTTCCTCACTGGGCTATTTTTCCCTGTTGGAGCCCCTGGGCTTATAGCATCTTGCTTTTCCAACTAGGGTTGTAGCTTGGATAATAATAATAATAATAATAATAATAATACATGACTTCCTTGGTCACTATTACAACTTACAACTAAGGTTGGTTCTCCAGTTTGGACGTCTAATCATGCCTTGGCTTAGTTAGTAATTAAGATTGAACAGCATTTTTCTGATGTGACATATTTATGGAATATATAAAAATCTACAGTAGACTGGAATGTTGCTTTAAGTGATTTTTTTTCGCATTTGAATTGGTCACAATTGAACAATAATCTGGTTAACATAATTGATAGGCGTATCCTTTCTCTTGTGTTATAATACCGAGTGAAAGATAAACCATAGTTCATTGATATTTGTTGACACGCTTATTTTGGAGAAACAGGAGGCCTATCATCTTTGGAAGGGTGATAGATCATATTTGACTTGGAATAACTATACTCAGCTAATATCTGTTGCTGAGAGAGTTTTTGCTTCAACAGAAAAGAAATACAATTTGATAATAAAAGAAACCCTTCCTGGTAGAACCCAAGAAATATAAGTGGTGGGCTAATCTTAAATCTGTACTCTTTTGTGCTGACGTAGCAGTTCCTCCTTTACTTGAACCCTATGGGTCTGTCACTCACTGTCCAGAGGAAAAGGCAACCCTTTTGGGTGATGTGTTTGACAGTAAGCTGGCCAATGAGAAACAAGATCTTCCTCATTCCTATTTTTATCCCCGAGGCTAAACTAATTAGTTTAGCTTATTGAAATTAAAATGCTTTTGGACGTGTAATCCTAAATGGCATTTTCCTGTTTTTTTTTTTTTTTTTTTTTTTTTTTTTTTTTTTTTTTTTTTTTTTAATATACAGACTGCTCATTTGTTATCTGTTTTAAGTTGTCTGCTGCTTTCTATAAGTTAGCAAGAAAAGTTTTTTTTTACACTTGCTGGAGAATTGGTAATTTTACTCCATGATGTAAGTGTTTGCGGTAGCTCCAAGTCCAGCTGATTACCTCCCAATTTCCATAGCTCCCATATGATCTAATGTTTTGTTTTTAATATCTTTTGGCAAAACATCTTAATAGGTATTCTGAAAGTAATAAAATATTTCCTAGTTTGCATTTTGGCTTTTGCAAAGTCCTTGGAGCATATGATGTCTTTTTCACAATTCCCAATACTGTACGGAAATCCCTTGATTGTGGTCAGGAAGTTCATATGATTGGCCTTGATTTTAATGCTGCTTTTGCCTGCGGTTATCAAGAGGCACTTGTTTTCAAACTCAAACAGTTGGGAGTAGCAGGATCTTTTCTTAGAATTATTATTATTATTATTATTATTATTATTATTATTATTATTATTATTATTATTATTATTATTATTATTATTATTAGCTAAGCTACAACCCTAGTTAGGAAAGCAGGATGTTATAAGCCTAAGGATTCCAACAGGGAAGAGTAGCCAAGGGAGGAAAGGAAAAGAGGAAATGAATAAACTACAAGAGAAGTAATGAACAATTAAACTAAAATATTCTAAGAACAATAACAACATTAAATTAGATCTTTCAAAAAAAAAAAAAAAAAAAAAACGAGTATGAGAATTATGATAAAATAGTGTGCCCGAGTGTATCCTCAAGCAAGAGAACTCTACCCTAACACAAGTGTAAGACTAAGATACAGAGGCTATGACAATACCTGAAACTAGAGATCAGTGATTTGATTTTGGAGTGTCCTTCTCCTTGAAGAGCTGCTTACCATTGCTAAAGAGTCTCTTCTATCCTTACCAAGAGTAAAGTAGCCACTGATAAATTACTGTGGAGTAGTTAACTCCTTGAACGAAGAAGAAATGTTCTAATTCTTCCATGTTTTCAGTATTGTTCTCCTGTCTGGTCTTCAGCTGCTGAATCTCATCTCAATTTGTTGGACAGGAACTTGCGTTCTATTAAATCCCTTAATCCGGATCTAGATACTATTCTCTAGCACCGTCGTTCAATAAAGTTCTTTATGCAAATTGCATATTTTTTATAACTCTGACCATATTTTGAATTCAGATCTTCCCATTCCGTACCACCCTGTAAGTAGTACTAGGTATGCAGTTAATACTAAAGTTTTTGTCTTCTCCGTCATAAGGCTGAACTTTACACAGTAGTCTAAAAGATTTATTCCAGCTGTGACCAGCTGTGATCTACACTCGGGCACAGTATTCTATCTTGTTTCTCTTTCTCTTGTTTTGTTAAAATTTTTATAGTTTATATAGGAGATATTTATTTTAATGTTATTGTTTTGAAAATAATATATTTTTCCTCGTTTCCTTTCCTCACTGGGCTATTTTCCCTGTTGGGGCCAACTAGGGTCGTAGCTTAGCAATTAATAATAATAATAATAATAATAATAATAATAATAATAATAATAATAATCTGGCAGTTGAAATTCAAACTTGCAACAGATGGTTTTATGTTGAACAGGCTGATACGAGTATCTCTTTACGGTTTATATATGACAAATCTATTTTAACGTTAATACTGATCTCAAGGTATTTTATATCTTTTACTCATTACTCTCCATATAGTTTATTTTTTTTCTCACTGGGCTGTTTTCACCCGTTGGATCTCTTTGGCTTATAGCATCCTGTTTTTCTAACTAGGAAGGGATATTTTAAAGATTGCATAAAAAGCCACCAAACATTTTATGTCGAATCAGAAAACCTCGAGTACAAAGGCGAAACTGTATTTATTGATAGAATGATTGCTAGGAATGATATTGTAACGTGAAAAGGAAATTATATATATATATATATATATATATATATATATATATATATATATATATATATATATATATATATATATATATATATATATATATATAACACTAGAGACAGGAAAAGAACAACATGGATACGAGAACATACTAAAGTTCAGGACATTCAAACAACTTGTGAGAAAAAGATATTGACATGGGCAAAACATATAATGAGAATGACAGACAATAAATGAACATTAAGAATAATAGAATTATTCCCTAGAGATACTGGCACAGAAGAACCACAAATAGACACAAGTGGAAGGACATGTCTGGCTTCAGACATGTCCTTCCACTTGCGTCTGCTTGTGATCTTTCTATGCCAGTTCACCGCCTCAAACTGTCTGTTATATCTATATATGATTTACGCGCTGCCCCTGCACTTGGCAACAGTTACACTTCGTCTGAGATCATAATCTTAAACTGTTCTCACTGTGTGCAGCGAAGAGTCCAAAGATACCAGTCATTATTTATTTATTCCTTCAAAAATTTCTTCTGATCATTTGGGTATTTATTTGTTCGTAGATTTCTTTATTTTTTTTTTTTTAGATGTTCATAGCCTCATTTTACTTATTTGTTTTATTTGTTGATTGAGTTGTTATTATATCCTTTATTTACTTTTTTTCTAGATTTTTTAATGACATTCACATGTATCTTTGTTTACGTATAATAGTATAACGATGTTATACTGAACATACCAATGATATAATACATATTATTGTTGCTCTTGAAAAATGAGTTTCATATATAAATCTAGAAGTACATTCTCTCGAGAAAATGTTTATATTCGGGTTTTCAGTTAACGAAACTTAGATAGACACGTTCTGATACTTAAATATTTCCTTGCATAAGTCCATGTTTTGCATATTTTATATACAGAGGATCTTGTAAGTGTTTATATAATACCTGGTGATTAATATGAAAGCATCCATGTGACGTAAACAGACATGCATACACTCATTTATGTAGGCATATATAGTATATATATATATATATATATATATATATATATATATATATATATATATATATATATATATATATATATATATATATATATATATATATATATATATATATATCTTCTTCTTTGTCTGCATCTTTTCCCACTTTTATGTGGGGTCGATGTTTCTGGCCTGAGTTCTCCATCTACCTCTGTCCCACACTTCATCACCAGTTAATCCCTTTGATCGAAGGTCATCCTTGATACAATACATCCACTTTCGCTTTGGTCTCCCTCTCCTTCTCGTTCCCTGTAACTCCATTTCCATCACTCTCCTCCCAATATACTGTTCATCTATTCTCAAGACATGACCATACCACCTCAGTCTACTTTCTTGGATCTTATCTGATAGTTTTCTAACTCCTCATCTCTGCCACATCCAGCTTCTTCTCTTCTGTCTTCTTGACTTTCCAAGTACTTCCCCACCGATCCTTAAAATCCCTTTACTATTCTCGGTCCACCAATCTTGTATATCCTCATGTAACCTTACTGCTTCCAGCACTCTTTCCTTAGGCATATATATATATATATATATATATATATATATATATATATATATATATATATATATATATATATATATATATATATATATATATTTACACACAAATCCCCTATATAATAATGAAGAGCTAGTGTCTGTGTGCATATATATATATATATATATATATATATATATATATATATATATATATATATATATATATATATATATATATATGTAGGCCTATATATATATATATTATATATATATATATATATATATATATATATATATATATATATGTAGGCCTATATATATATATATATATATATATATATATATATATATATATATATATATATATATATTTCGTGTTAGGAGGTATAATACCTTGCTAGGCAGTATATACCGTAGTAGGCGTTATATACCATAGCAGGCATTATATACCGTGCTAGGCGCTATAATACCGCGCTAGGTGGTGTAATACTGTGCCAGGCGGTATATTTTAGCAATCCATGTTTGCCAATTATACTCGTATAAGCGGATGAGCAACTCAGTGGAGTTATGTGAGCTTTGGGTGCGGAGGAAATGTCCCCCTAAATCTCGATGAAGTCACTATATATATAGGTTAGTGAGCCTTGCCATGAGAAACTAGAGAAACCGGTGAAAGTCTTGTAAAATATAGAATATTTAATAAAGAAAAATGCAGACAACAAGCTTCAGAAAAGTTGGTTAAATAGAAAGTTACCAATAATGTCCCTAGGTAGAAGAAAATTTTACCCCCCCCCCCCCTTTTTGATTCAAGTTCGATCACTGATCTTCAAGATTTGGTATTTACAGTCCCCCATCCGAGAACTGAACAGTCCCAACCTTGCTCTTTGGAGATTATCCCACTGCATTCAATCGAAAAGCCACTCATATTTGCTCGAGCACTGTGAGTGTAAGGAAAACAGTATGAAAGACAAAACAATGTAACTTAAGAACATTTTGAACAAGTGTTCATTGCATTATATAATTGGCATCACAAAAACCGTGGTCACAGAAGAATCAATTCCCATTAGAAACCCGTATATTAATAAGTTTAGAACTTACATATGGAAGTAAGTTAGACTTAGCGTTTTTCATTTATATTTTCGTTTCTTGTGGATGTAAGAGTAGGTCTATTGTTGCTTTAAGAAATTTTTTTTGCTTTGACCCATCTCTTTTATACAGACAACTTCAGAAGTTGCAGGAAATAAATAGGTTGTATAAAATCATTCAACTCTTTCTATACACCACTTTCCGTCATTAGTTATTGTCATTAATATACTAAAAATAGATACCATTAAAGGTCTATAACATTTACATCAAATAAAATGTATAATAACTCATTCAGGAAACTTCCACTGAATAGAACATTTTGTGAATTAATAAAAAGTAAAATAAAAAACAAGCGTAGGCCTACAGATTAATCGTCATCACCAGGTCCGGAGGGTGATGAGACCAATGCCAGAGAATACATTACCAACCTGTACGTGGAGCTGACGAAGAAGTACAAGAAGAACCTCCTCGTCAGGTACACGGAAGCCACCAACAGGGACAACTTCAGAGCCATCTTCGCCTTCGTCAGCAACTACGTGTCACGGAGAATTATGAGTATAGGGGGCATGTACTGAAAAATGCGTTGCGAGAAGTATGGTTGTGTATATTCTTTTTAATCAATATCAAATTAGTATTTAAGTGAATTTAGTAAATTGTTGTATATCTTTAGTTGGTTTTAATTATTGTTTGATAACCTTCTGGCTAATTGTAAGCTGCAGTGAAAAAAAATAACTATTATTGATCATTAAAGAGTTGCTTTGCAATTGCTATCATTTCAAATCACTTTGGCTGCATTACTCCGACTCATTACCGCTCGCACCCAACTCCCAGTACGTTAATCTCATCTTGACTACGATCAGTTTAGTCTCGACAGTGTTCGTAAATTAGAGCCTATAGTAGATTCATGATGGCGGTCAAGGTTCATAGAACAGTATTCTCAGACGATAGTGGTGATTTTCCCTCCACATTTAATATTATCATTATTGCTAGCTAAACTACAACCTTATATGGAAATGCAGGATGCCATAGGCCCAGGGGCTCCAAGCAGGGAAAATAGCCCATGTACAAGCCTCCTGGCTAGTACAGTGGCAACTTGTTTGCCTCGCATTCGCGTGGCAAGAGATCGATCCCCGCCCAGGGCCGTGAGTTTAAGCTGTTTACTGGGGAGGCTATTGCTGTGGTAGGGCACCACAGTGGGGGGGTTTGGCTTGCCCGGCTGACGTTCTGGTGAGTATCTATTCTGATGGAACTGGAACTGAAACCAGACACCTTTAACTTTTAACCCAGTGAGGAATGGAAAGAATTATAGAAACTGATTGAGTATATATAATGGCGAAATATTATACATCGTTCAAATTCGGCTTCTCATCAGTTATGGGTCTTCATCTCACATCGATATTTCGAATTCAAAATCGGACCAAACAATGATAACACTTCTCAACAAATTCTAAAAGTTACTTTTCATTTGTCTCGTTTTGCGATATAAATGTATTCTTCAGTAATCCGAAAATATTTTGCGTATTCTTCAAGGATTAGTATTTTATATTTCTTGATATTTCACAATTTCTGTCATCTGAACGTATTAATTTTATGTTTCCAAGGGCAGTTGGGCCTCACCTTCGATTTCCTCACAGTATAGTGTTTACGTAACCTTCAAAAGTCATTTTCGTGATATGCCTGACAGACTCCAGTCCTCGTCATTACTTATTGTTTTAATTGTCGTCTTCTTAGTAGTCACACATGATTAATAAACTTCAACTTGGTTACATTCAATTTAAGAGAGAGAGAGAGAGAGAGAGAGAGAGAGAGAGAGAGAGAGAGAGAGAGAGAGAGAGAGAGAGAGAGAGAGAGAGAGAGTTATCATAGCTGGACAATGGGTAGCTGTGAGATAAACGGATTTAACAAAAGATAAGGAAATTTAGCAGATGTAGCAGCGGAGATACTTCACTACTACTACTACTATACCAGTGAATTATTACTACTAATAAAGTAATTCTTATTACCTCCGCCAGGAGGTTATGTTTTCGGTTCGGTTTGTTTGTTTGTTTGTTTGTCTGTCTGTCTGTGGACAACGTAGAGGCCACATTTCTACACGGAATCACTTCAAACTTGGCCAAGTAGTTCCCCAATGTGTATGGAAGAACTGATTAAATTTTGGTCAAGGTCACCCCAAGGTCAAGGTCACAGGAGTCACTGGTGTCACTATGACATAAGTGGCCATATCAAGAGACAGAAATAAAGCACTGACTTTTGCATAAGCCAACAGGGAAGTCCTAGTCCAGGCGCAACCCATGGGTGATGTTCAAATTTATAAAGGTCAAAGGTCAAGGTCATATTGGTGCATTATATCAATGTCATATTAAGTATCAGTGGCAAATGAACAAAGATCACTTGAAGGTCAAAAGTCAAGCAGGTCACTTGAAGGTCAAGGTCACGTGAAGGTCAAGGTCACCTGAAGGTCAAGGTCACGTGAAGGTCAAGTACATTTGAAGATCAAGGTCACTTGAAGCCAAGGTCATGTGAAGGTCAAGGTCACGTGAAGGTCAAGGTCACTTGAAGGTCACGTGAAGGTCAAGGTCATGTGAAGGTCGAAGTCACATCAATTCATGATTCTAGGACATATGGCGCTCTAGGTCACCTTGGCGGAGGTATGTCCTCTACGAGGACCATGTCCGCGTTCAGGACTTGCTCACTTGTTATAGTATGTTATTTCTATGAAACCTGGTTTTGAAAAACATTATGGATATTAAATTACCACGTACAACATGTAATTTTCGGTTGGTGTCCATCTCCCGTATATGGAAGTTATTTGCTCTTAGAGCCGGTAACCTGAATAGGTGTGGGGCAGTGGAAGGTGAGGTTGAGATAAGCCTAGTGAACCAAATACAATTTTTTGTTCTTTTATTTAAGTATGAAAACCAGACCTCTCTCTATTTTACCATAAGATCTGGCTCATTGACTACCTTGTATTTTAGAGATATTCGATTTATTGGAATGAATATTTAACCGAACAAAACATTAAGATAGTTTAATGTATGGGACTTCAAAAGTTCAAACTTGCAGCGAATGTTTTTGTTTTATGTTGAACAGGCTGACGTATATCTCTTTTAATAGTTAATTTATGAAAGATCTATTTTAAAGTTGTTACTGTTTTTAAAATATGTAATTTTAGTAGTTCATTACTTCGGTTATGGTTTATTTATTTCCTGCTTTCGTTTCCTCACTGGGCTACTTTTTTCCGTTGGAGCTTAACTTGTAATAATGATAATAATAATAATGTACAGGCCTATTAGGGAATTGTAACAACCTTCAGTCGAGGTAATCAATTTACGTAAAATCACACGGAATTCGAGATAAACTAAAGACCATCTGTTATTTTTCTTTCTCTCGAGAAGATAATGCACAGTATCTTTCGATGCTTTGGCACTAATAAAAAGGACAATGGGGTGGCAACGCTCATCGTAGAATAAGCGTTGATGCCAAACGTTACCTGGAATTTAAAATTTAACAAATTTAACAAGAGAAGGTAAAATCGGCAGATCCCATACGAAGTCATTTATATTAGGGAATCCTTTTTTTTTTTTTTTTTTTTGTATATATATGGGTGATACCTTATGTAAATCCAGGATGTATTAATTTATCATAATCGGCAACTCGAAGTCCACGGTCAAATGGCACCACGGCCACTTTGTAGACGGTAGTCGAGTAGTCAAGAACAGTCGGTGGGTTGAGCGTTGAGATAAAACTTCTGGATTTTATGGTAAGTAGGCTTGAATTTCATAACCATTTAACATTTATTAAAAATGGTCAGACGTTATTGATGTATTTTTACGTGTCTGTAATACGGCTGAGATATCCGAAATTGACGTAGTATTTTTTTTTCTTTGTAATAACAGGAATGAGGAATATAATACATTGTATGCATTGATATTGGGATTAGAGGAAAGTTCCATTGTCGGAATTTCAATAAATTGTCATCCGAAGTTTACTTCTATTCTAGTTGAAAGATAACTTACTTATTTACAAATTGCTCTAACGGTAACTATGTAAAATCACCTCTTCAGAGTAGAAGACTGTACCATCGGTTCGGGTGTACCTGATTACCTTGATATTGCATAAGTCATTATTTATGTTAGTTTTGGATTACTCTCTCTCTCTCTCTCTCTCTCTCTCTCTCTCTCTCTCTCTCTCTCTCTCTCTCTCTCTCTCTCTCTCTCTCTCTCTCTCTGTAAGCTAATGATCTCCATTAACCTATTCTGTGTAGTATCATAGAAGTATTTTGAGACCTTTATCAAACTACTAGTATGTGTGTAAGTGTGAACACACGAAACTGCATTTAGTTATCGCTAACGATACGTTAAAGTCAGACTTCAAATGTTAAGTAGTCGATAAATTAATCTAACTTTGTACACGATTGAAGATGATTAGTTATTAGCTGCTCTCTCTCTCTCTCTCTCTCCTCTCTCTCTCTCTCTCTCTCTCTCTCTCTCTCCTCTCTCTCTCTCTCTCAGGGAGTTTGTAGCCAATTTTGTTATGGTGTTAAGTTGCATTTAAAAGGTTTAAAGGTCACTTATGAATGACAGAGGCAAGGGACAGTGACAATGCCTTAGAGACTGACCATTTCATATATATATATATATATATATATATATATATATATATATATATATATATATATATTATATATATATATTATGCATGAGGCCTTGCCCAAGCCCCATTTCCACCCGAGATAGGGCCAGATAATGGCTGCTGATGACTCTCCCAGGGATGGTGTGGTTGTAGACACTGCCAGAAACTATCGAACTTGAGCGGGTGTCGAACCCCAGTCCAGTAGATTGCCAAGCAAGGACGTTTTCAATAGGCTACCACAACCCATTTGAATGATATAAGCTCGTAGACCTAGGAGAGATATTTTGAAGATTAGGCCTACATATAACTGTACATTATGCTATGTTTAGGCTTGATGTTAGAAGAACCTGACTATATCAGAAAACCTGTTGTACAGTGGCGAAAGAAGGTAATTTATAGGTTGATTAACTGGAATGATAATGTAAGGTGAAAAACAGAACTTGCAATATGAGTGTTAAAGATTTTATTTATAGAACACAAAAAATGAAACTAGTAAAAAAAAAATAATTGATGGTTCATATTTCATGAAAAGAAACATATCTCTTATCATTAACAAGTCAATGTCCCTGATTAGTAAATTAGGTTTCGTTGCTGTGTTGATTGCATCAATGAGCGCATATCCGATAAACGCCATATCTTTAGGAAATATCTCGTCATTATCATCATCAGTTACTAGTCCAATGGAGAACAAAGCCCCCAGACATGTACTTCCGCTTGTGTCTCGTTATGATCTTTCCGTGCGAGGCCGCACCCGCAAATTTTCTTAGTCCGTCGACCCATCGTCTTCTCCTTCCCCTGCTCTTTCAATCTCAAGGCACCCCTTGTGTTATTCTGAATGTCCGTTAATTATCTGTCTTTCTCATTATGCCCCCATCTCAATTTCTTCTTACATGTTGTTAGAATATCCTCTACGTGAGTTAGCTCTTGTACTCTTGTTGTTCTCTCTCTGTCTCTTAGTGTTACTCTCATCATTATATATTTAATAGCTCTTTGAGTTGTAACTAGCTTATGCACTGAAGCTTTAGTAAGCTTCCAATTCTCTGATGCATAATTTAAAACTTGTAGGACCACCTGATTGAATATTTTCCATTTAGAGAAAGTACTATTTTAATTTTCACAATTTTGTTTTGTTTTTCACAAGCTCTCCTTCCGATGCTTATCCTTCTTTTAATTTCGGTCTCGTGTCCTGGGGAAGCACTTTCTGTCTGTCCTAAGTACGTCTATTCATAACAATCTAGAGGAAGTATCTATTTGATTTTAAA
>NC_090755.1:66002843-66010343 GCF_036898095.1 Palaemon carinicauda
TTACTGTTCAGTTTGACAAAAATGTATTTCCACTGGCATGATAGCATCCTGCCAATCGGTTAAGAGCCAAATAATTCTATACACTAAATTTATGGTTTCTTTTATAAGGCATTTTCATATGATTTTTGTTATGTTTTAAACATTTTGGATAGCGGACTTGGGGGTTGGGGAAACCTCTGCGTCACAGTTATGTGATTAAGTAACACTTCTTCGAAACGCTCTGAAGGAAGGGAAGAAGTTCCTCTTTTTTCTAAGAGTAAACGGGTTAATTAAGCACATCTGTCAATTCATTGTACCACCAAAAATTAGGCCAATGTTTGAAACATTCATTGCTGTAGTTTCATGGAAATTCATTAGCCGGTTTGTTAGATATTTGGGAAAAACACTATTACACGGCCTCTGGAAACGATAGTAAATTGTTCCATCTATTTTATAACCAACCTCTACTTTCATGTATAGCTATCCTGTCCAGATCCTCCTTACTGCTCACCATAGCTTCAGTCTTCTCCCCCATTCACTCCCAAGCCACACCTCTCCAAAGATTCCTACCACTCTACAACCATTCTCTGTAGGTCTTCCTTAGTTTTAGCGGTTATCACCAAATCATCTGCATATAACAACTCCCACAACTCCTGATGTGTGATCTCTTCACTTAACTCACCTGAGACCAGCACAAATAAAAATGGACTTAATTCTAACCCTTGGTGTAATCCAACTCTAACTTGAAAGGTCTCTGTTTCTTCAACAGCTGTTATTATTTTCGTCATTGTTTTTTTGTACACCCAGCTACAAAACCGGTGTCGGCTGGCCAGACCTGACTTGGAGAGATCATACCCCTCTTACCGTGAAAGGTGGCCGACGTTAAACAACCGAGACATCGTTAGGATAGTTCGAATGTTAGGAGGAGGGACATTACCGATATCACTCAAAGAAATGCGATGAAGAGAGAGAACTTTTTTATTCTTTTAAGAAATGTAATCTAATATTATTTCGAAACTTCTTATATAGAAATAGGATAGGAAAATTCAAGTAAAATGTTATGATAAAATATTTTGATGAATTAGTTTCGAAATGATATTCTTCTTTGTCTCGAAACTAATTCATCAAAATATTTTATCATAACTTTTTATTTAAATTTTTCTATCCTATTTCTATCATTTTTTTTTATTGAATAACATTGGAATTGACTATTTAAATTAATATTCACAACACGGAAATATCCATCGTTTGCATTTTCTTAAGCAATTCCTCTCTCTCTCTCTCTCTCTCTCTCTCTCTCTCTCTCTCTCTCTCTCTCTCTCTCTCTCTCTCTCTCTCTCTCTCTCTCTCTCTCTCTCTCTCCACATAATTACACACCGTGGCATTCGTGTTATATGTAGGGGCTAATAATGTATCGTTTCAAATAGCACCTATTGGGTCACCAACCATTAATAAGTGGCCTTTGTTCAAAATTTCGAAGGTAATAAGGTTTAAAGGTTTAGTTGTTGATTTCAGTGTTTTCCTTTGATTTCGATCATGAGCCACGTAGCTCGGTGTGGTTGGGGTCAGCTTTTGTCACAGGATACTTGGCTCCGGTCCTCTTAGAGAAAGTAGTATTATTTGCTATATCAATTATATTTGTTTAAGGTTGGAGATTTAAAATGCATCATCGGTTAACATTATCAATATTGTTTCAGAAGGGATTAGTGACAATAAATTTGTGAAATGACATGCAATGAAAGTTCATTGGTGCATTATTATAGTGATGATGTGGTATATAGGATGTAGGGTATATAAGACAAATTGTTTACTCAAATTATCTGGTTCGGCGTCAATAACCTTAGATGTCAGGATGACAGAAATCTCCTAATCAATCAGTCAATCAATTGAATTATCTGGGCAAGCGAACCCCCTTCCCTGGTGACGGCTGCCCAATGCTCAAAGGTCCGAGTCTAGCTGGCTTCACTCTTCCCAAGGCAAAAGGAAATATTTCCTTAGCATTGAATATTCGTATTATTACGATTTTATTTGTCGTTTCATGTTTTGATGTCCAACACCTTAAAAGTGTTCCCCCGGTAAGCTCTTTAAGAAATCCATTACTCTCGATATTTGTTCAATCAGTCTTTCGCATATTTACTTCGTTATCTATAGTTTTGATATAATTTTAAACACCTGGAAAGCAAACTGTATGCAATATTGTCATCTTAGTATTTTGTTTTTCATTTACTAAAAAATTTCCATCAGAAGGATCTTATCATAACTGTGAGACCTTTAAACCTCAAACATTTGGGATGGGGGTAGAAGGATATAACCAGGTGGGGGTTAAAGATGATGGTGGAGAGGTGGCAATTGGGTGATCTTAATGTATGGCTTGACGAGGTTTGCTTATTAACATTTATGAAGTGATGATGATGATGGTAATACCCCTATTGATAACATTTAATATCAATGATTCCAACTCGCAATGAAAACGGGCATATATCATTCTAACATTGTTTTTATGTGGTCACTGAACATCTTTGGAACATGGGATCTTCAAAAGAAAGAAATACAATTCTAACACCAACTTGTAAAGTAGTTAGCGGTCTTGTGTGATCCTTGAGAATATCCAGATATTATAAAATAATGGATACAGGTAATATATATATATATATATATATATATATATATATATATATATATATATATATATATATACATATATATATATATGTATATATATATATATATATATATATATATATATATATATATATATATATATACTGTATATATATACATAGAGATACATATATGTATATATATATATATATATATATATATATATATATATATATATATAATATACAAATATATATATACATATATATGTATATATATGTATATATATACAGAGAGAGAGAGAGAGAGAGAGAGAGAGAGAGAGAGAGAGAGAGAGAGAGAGAGAGAGAGAGAGAGAGAGAGTGTTTCAAGGATTTTGGATGTCTCAAAGACTTTTTAGTCCTTTCGCAGATACTCCATTTGCTCTTTGGTAGAACGATTTAGTTTAGGCATTAGAAGAGTTCTTATAATCTTATCTAACTTATTCTAGAACTGAGAGAGAGAGAGAGAGAGAGAGAGAGAGAGAGAGAGAGAGAGAGAGAGAGAGAGAGAGAGAGAGAGAGAGAGCAGCTGCTAGAATAATGTAAACAAAGGATATATGATGCCCACGTATATTAACTGGAATAGTCAGTTCCCACAATATTTAACGATGTTCCATATAGAAATGTAATAAGGAATTCAAATATATCGGTGTGATTATATTTTTCGTTAACTATTCTCGAAAACGATTGCATTTCTTAAAACAATAAGAGATAAAACCTCTCTATCTCTTTCATATATACAGTATATATATATATATATATATATATATATATATATATATATATATATATATATATATATATATATATGTTTATATATATATATATATATATATGTTTATTTATATATATATATATATATATATATATATATATATATATATATATATATATATATATATATATATATATATGCACAAGTTTATTACAAGTCTACCGTACATATTCCTGTCGAATTCATGAATATGTTCTTAGACTTGAAAATAACCCTTCTCCACTATGATAACTGATTAGTGAGTTTGCAACACGTGGTTATTTATCATGAATGTATATCAATAACAACGTGTTGCGAACACTAATCAGCTATCATTGTGGAGATGAGTTTATTTCAAATCTAAGAACAGATTCCTGAATTCGACAGGAATATGTACGGTAGACTTGTAATAAACTTGTATTCGTCTTGATAGCATGGTTGGTTACAGTCTCTGCAAGAATGGTTTCGGCCAAGAGGCATAGGTTCGAATTTCTCCCCAGCCAGAAGCTGCTATCATTAATGATTTTCTAGTGGATATTCATTCCCAAAGATAGAATTCGATATTAAATGCTCTTGTGGTTGATATTTACATTAATTAAAATCAAGATTGATAGTCATATATACTTTATATATATATATATATATATATATATATATATATATATATATATATATATATATATATATATATATATATAAAAATATAAATATATGTTTTATATATATATATATATATATATATATATATAAATATAAATATATGTTTTATATATATATATATATATATATATATATATATATATATATATATATATATATATATATATATATATATATATATATATATATATATATATATATATATATATATATATATATATCCGATGTATCGGAGTCCAGACATGGATGGTTATACAGTATATGAAAGGTCTTGAACTCACTGAAGGGTGTTAAGCAGCAAGAGCCTGCATGGTGAGGAGGTATGCTGGCTGTTTAGTTCACCCCCTCACCTGGGTGAAGCGGGGTCATTTCATTCATAAAAAATACCTGAAGTATATGCTGTATTTAATTGTAGTACCTCTTTGGCCCACATTTTGAGGTTCCTTACCTCCAGCAACAGGGTTTTTTTTTACCTCTTATTTTGAGGTGCCTTACTTCTAGCATTTGAGATTCTTTGACCTCTATTTTGAGGTGCCTTATCTCTAGCTTCTTCTTCTTTGTCTGCATCTTTTCCCACTTCTATGTGGGGTCGATGTTTCTGGTCAGCTTTCTCCATCTACCTCTGTCTTACACTTCATCACCGGTTAATCCCTTTGATCGAAGGTCATCCTTGATACAATCCATCCACCTTCGCTTTGGTCTCCCTCTCCTTGTTCCCTGTAACTCAATTTCCATCGCTCTCCTCCCAATATACTGTTCATCTCTTCTTATTACATGACCATACCACCTCAGTCTACTTTCTTGGATCTTATCTGATAGTTTTCTAAGTCCTGTGGTACCCCTAATTACTTCATTCCGTATCTTATCTCTTCTTGTCACCCCACACATCCATCTCAACATTCTCATCTCTGCCACATCCAGCATTAGGGGATTTTTTACCTCTATTTTAGGTGCTTTAACTTTAACTTTATGACCTCTATATTTTTAGGTGCCTTATCTCTAGCATTAGGGGCTTTTTTACCTCTATTTTGAAGTGCCTTATCTCTAGCATTAGTTGCATTTTGACCTCTATTTCTAGGTGCCCTATCTCTAGCACTAGGGGCTTTTTGACCTCTATTTTGAGGTGTCTTATCTCTAGAATTAGGGGCTTTTTTACCTCTATTTTGAGGTGTCTTATCTTTAGCATTAGGGGCTTTTTTACCTTTATTTTTAGGTGCCTTAACTTTAGCTTTACGGGATTTTTGACCTCTATTTCGAAGTGCCTTATCTCTAGCATTAGGGACTTTTTGACCTAATATTTTGAGGGGCCTTATCTCTAGCTTTAGGGGCTTTTTTACCTCTTATTTTAAGGTGCCTTATCTCTAGCAATAGGGTCTTTTTGACCTCTTATTTTCAGGTGCCTTATCTCTAGCATTAGGAGCTTTTTACCTCTATTTTCAGGAGCCTAATCTATAGCATTAGGTGCTTTTTAACCTCTGATTTTGAGGTGCCTTATCTCTAGCATTAGTGATTTTTGACCACTATTTTAAGGTGCCTTATTTCTAGTATTATGGGTTTTTTTTACCTCTATTTTAGGTGCCCTATCTCTAACATTAGGGGCTTTTTTACCTCTATTTTTAGGCGACTTATCTCTAGCATTATGGGCTTTTTAACCTCTGTTTTGAGGTGCCTTATCTCTAGCGTTAGGGACTTTATGACCACTATTTTAAGGTGCCTTATCTCTAGCATTAGGGACTTTATGACCACTATTTTAAGGTACCTTATCTCTAGCATTAGGGGCTTTTTGACCTCTGATTTTGAGGTGCCAGGTTCCTTATCTCTAGCATTAATGGATTTTTTACCTATATTTTGAGGTGTCTTATCTCTAGCATTACGATCATTTTTACCTCTGTTTTTAGGTGCCTTAACTTTAGCTTTAGGGGCTTATTTATAGCATTAGGGGGTTTTTACCTCTACTTATAAGAGCTTTATATATAGCATTAAGGGCTTTTTGACCTCGATTTTGAGGTGCATTACTTCTAGCATTAGAGGCTACTTGACCTCTATTTTTAGGTGCCTTATTTATAGCATTAGGGGCTCTTTGACCTCTCTTTTCAGGTGCCTTATTTATAGCATTAGGGGCTTTTTTACCTTGAATTTGAAGTGCATTACTTGTAGTATTAGAAGCTCTTTGACCTCCCTTTTAAGGTTCCTTATTTATAGAATTAGGTGATTTTTTTACCTTGATTTTGAAGTGCATTACTTGTAGCATTAGAGGCTCTTTGACCTCTCTTTTATGTGCCTTATTTAAAGCATTAAGGGCTTTTTTTACCTCGATTTCAAGGTGCATTTCTCTTAACATTAGAGGCTCTTTTCTTCTTTTTAGGTTCCTCCTTATTTATAGCATTAGGGGCTTTTTTACCTTGATTTTGAAGTGCATTACTTTTAGCATTAAAGGCTCTTTGACCTCTCTTTTTAGGTTCCTTATTTATAGCATTAGGGGCTTTTTTACCTCCATTTTGAGGTGTCTTATCTCTAACATTAGGGGCTTTTTTTACCTCGATTTTGAGATGCATTACTTCTAGAATTAGTGGCTCTTTTACCTTTATTTTTAGGTGCCTTATTTATAGCATTGGGGGCTTTTGACCTCTATTTTTATCTGTCTTATTTCTAGCATTAAGGGTTTTTACCTCTATTTTGAGGTACCTTATTTCTCGCATTAGGGTTTTTTTTTACCTCTATTTCAAGGTGATTTACCTGTAGCATTAAAGGTTATTTTACGTGTTTGTTTAAAGGCTCTTCGTTGCTGTTCTCTTCTGTCTGTTCTAGTTTTTCAAGATCTTTAGTTTTTCGGTTTCCTTTGATAGTTCATCTTCCACTTTCCTTAGTTCGTCATTTTCCTTCGAGATTTCATCGTATTCTTTCTTAGTTCCTCAGTTTCCTTCTAGATTTTAAGAGAGACTTCAGTGCCGTGTGTCCTCAGTTCGTCAGATTCCTCAAAGAAATCGATGGCATCCATGTCTTTGACCATCGGGGCGATGGGTAGAGACAGGAATGCAATAAATTTTCTCCGCATACGTCATTGCGCTAAAGTGAACGACGAGCAACACAATATATTTACCAATACGATCTGGATATGTCCTCCCTCTTCAATGTAGAATTTTGGGACTATCCTGTTGAAAAACCACACGTCGCTCACCGTTTAGTTGAACCATTCTGTCTCCGTCCTTATTTTCCAAAAGCTCAAGCAAAGGATCATTCAAATCTCGACAACTTCTGCAGCAACCACCAAAACCAGCTGTAGATGAAGGTGTTCCGAAGAGCCTCCTGTCGATCCTGTAGTTGTAATACACAATTCTCACAGTCGGCTCCCTGTTCAAAATAAAGCCATTAACAAAGTTCATTGCTTTGCATGCTTAGTTTGAAAAAAAAGGAGATCAGGTCTTCAGAAGTCATTTGAAGCTCGGGGCGGAGCCGTTGAGAACT
>NC_090755.1:66012843-66015343 GCF_036898095.1 Palaemon carinicauda
ATATATATATATATACACCCACACATACATACAAACATATATAATGAATACACATCGCCGTCCAAAATTGAAGACAACTTCTCCTCGGACAGTTCGTCCGGCAGATAGTTTTCAGGATAACAGCAGAAATACATTTACTTTTCTCCATTTTTTGTTTGGTATCGACATGTGTGTCGGATCACTTCGGGACCTTTTTACAGGACCACATTGAGTTTAGGAACTACACTTTAATATAAATGATATAGTGGTGAAATTTTCACCATCATAACGTATATCAATTATATTAGTTTAAGGTTGGGAGATTTAAAATGCATCATCAGTTAACATAATCTATATTGTTTCAGAAGGGATTAGTGACAATAAAATATGTGGAATGACATGCAATGAAAGTTCATTGGTGCATTATTTATAGTGATGATGTGGTATATAGGATGTAGGGTATAAAAGACAAAATCTTTTCTCAAATTATCTGGTTTGGCGTCAATAACCTTAGATGTCAGGATGACAGAAAACTCCTAATCAATCAGTCAATCAATCAAATTATCTGGGCAAGTCGCTCACTTCCAAGCGAACCCCCTTCCCTGGTGACGATTGCTCAATGCTCAAAGGTCCGAGTCTACACTGTAAAAAGTTCAAGGTACAGAAAGGGTATAACGATTGAGCTGGGGTTTATATACATGTAAAACACCCTAAGGCTCAAAAATACCCCTCTACTCCAGGAGACAGGGTATTTTTTGTGAATAATATACCCTCTATTGTACTTTGTCTTAAAATGGGCTTGGTAAGTTTGTGTGATCATGTCATGAATTGAACTTTTACTCTGTATTAAATCACCATATTGTTACACTGATAGTGTAATGCACCAAAAAAGTTACTTACAACATATTGGTTTTGAGTTATGGATAGTTTTGAAGCAAGTTCCTACAAAATGCGGTACTTGGCAATTTGTATTGTTGCCGTCTCGAGATTCTTCGTGAGCCCGGGAATTTGGCGGGAAATTTCAGTGGCGTCTAGACTCTCGTCTGCTCTGCAGTGAAGATAAATTGCTCCAATTAGCGTCATCGGGATTATAATATCTACACTGCATTTTATCTGTTAACCAAGGTAAGAACACTAACTGTCCATCTATGCAAGCATAAACAGTGGTTACGAATAAAAATTGTCAGACATCATCATTAGTTTTGCATTCAGGCTGTGATAGTCTAAAAGATCATTATTACTAACACCGGGGAAAATAAGTAAGAAATTACCATTAGCACTTAATTATGACAGAGAGAGAGAGAGAGAGAGAGAGAGAGAGAGAGAGAGAGAGAGAGAGAGAGCGTCAAGCTGTCTGGGAGGGAAAAAAAACCATAAACAACGTATTCAGCTAAACGTTAATAGCATTACGAGTAGTCTGTAAGCAAACACTGACGCCAGTTTGACTTGAGGTAGCACAGTTAGGCATTTATGCATGATATTTTTTCCTTTCTTTTCTATATATATATATATATATATATATATATATATATATATATATATATATATATATATATAAATATATATATATATATATATATATATATATATATATATATATATATATATATATATTTATATATATATATATTTATATATTTAGGCACACACACACTAACAAATATTTTCTTTTCACAGATTTCTGCGGACGGTTTGCTTTGCAGCTTCTGCCATCACTCCTTATATATTATATATATACTTTTGATTTTCAAGTGTAATGGAAATAATAAATTGATAAACCAAACTTTTAAAATCATTGACCTTATTACTTTATATACTTATAAGCTATAACTACACCTATATAATGGTGGAATAGATATTAATTATAAAATTATAATTAATATACACGGGTATTTATGTCGTATAGAATACGCTGTAAAAGGGTATTCTTTACCTACGATACACCCCTAAGTAAGGGTATCTCAAGTATATGTTATACCCTTGATATGGGTATATTGTAAAGGGTATATTATAGTTCTTATATACCCCGATAGGGTATGCTATTTTAACCACTAGAAATACCCTTTTTCTACCCCTTTTATACCCTTAATTTTTTAGAGTGTAGCTGGCTTCACCCTTCCCAAGGCAAAAGGAAATATTTCCTTAGCATTGAGTATTTGTATTATTACGATTTTATTTGTCGTTTCATGTTTTGATGTCCAACACCTTAACCCTGGATAGGTATGCTACTCGGACACCCCTTTAAGGGTATACTCGGTCTTGAACGACCCCGACTCCGAAAAAAATTCAGGAAAAATCTAGTTATGCATCAATCTGTATTGTTTGACTTGCTAAAAATACTTCAAAGAATGCTAAATATTACTGAAAATATAAATGATACCCATCTACAAAATAACTATATGTTGGAAATATATAAAAAATTTAAGTATACAAAAAAAAGACGACGTAAATATTCACAAAAAAAAAAAAAAAATAGAAATATACGTATACACATAAATCCCTTTAGGGACACCTTCTTAGA
>NC_090755.1:66025343-66032843 GCF_036898095.1 Palaemon carinicauda
TCATCCTAACATTGTTTCTATGTGGTTACTGAACATCTTTGGAACATGGGATCTTCACCCGAAAGAAATACAATTCTAACACCAACTTGTAAAGTAGTTAGCGGTCTTGTGTGATCCTTGGGAATATCCAGATATTATAAGATAATGGATACAGGTAATATATATATATATATATATATATATATATATATATATATATATATATATATATATGCAGAGATACATATATATATATATATATATATATATATATATATACACATGCATACATATATATATATATATATATATATATATATATATATATATATATATATATATATATATACACATGCATACATATATATATATATATATATATATATATATATATATATATATATATATATATATATATATATATATATATATATATATATATACATATATATGTATATATGTATATATATACAGAGAGAGAGAGAGAGAGAGAGAGAGAGAGAGAGAGAGAGAGAGAGAGAGAGAGAGAGAGAGAGAGAGTGTGTGTGTGTGTGTTACAAGTATTTTGGATGCCTCAAAGACTTTTTAGTCCTTTCGCAGATACTCCATTTGCTCTTTGGTAGAACGATTTAGTTTAGGCGTTAGAGAGTTCTTATGATCTTATCTAACTTATTCTAGAACTCGAGAGAGAGAGAGAGAGAGAGAGAGAGAGAGAGAGAGAGAGAGAGAGAGAGAGAGAGAGAGAGAGAGAGAGAGAGAGCAGCTGCTAGAATAATGCAAACAAAGGATATATGATTCCGACGTTTATTAATTGGAATAGTCAGTTCCCACAGTAGACCTTGGGTTTTGGTGCTGCGTATACATCATCTCTACCATTCTGATCAAACTCTCTGTGACTTTCCCCTTCCTCAAGCACCAAAGCTTTATTTCTCTTAGGATTCTATCATAAGCCTTCTCTAGATCAACAAAAGCACATAAGAGCTTATGGTTTCTCTCTGGCTTCTTTTCCTGTTCTCTCGCGAGAGTACGAAAACTTTCAGAGATCTGAATATTCACTGGATAGAGTGGAGAGCGACAACCTAGCTCTACGAGCGTGCTGTCTAGACTGTTTAGACCAAGGTTTTACTTTATAGAATGGTTTAGACTGTAGCGCGCGCGAGAGAAGAGAAACACTTGCGAGAGTAGAGAGAAAATCTCGGAGAGTCCTCTACAGCCTGTTTACATTCCATAGAGCAGCTGTCTGAGAGCAACTCTCGGAAAAAACTCTCTAATCTAATCGCACCTTTACTATGAAGATAGCATCCACAGTCCCTTTCCCTCCCTTGTATCGATGCAGCTGTTTCCCAATCTTTACCATCTCTCATCTAGTATCCTTTCAAAAACTTTCAAAACATGCTTTGTTAGTTTAATTCCCCTGTAGTTATCACATTCCATGGCACCGCCTTTCTGCTTAAATGTAGATACCATTAATTATTTGTATAAAACTAAAAATAAAAACTGTAAAAGATAAACAAGTAATGGTTAATATTTCATGAAAAAAAACATACCTCTTCTTATCATTAACAAATCGCCCTTCCTGATTTGAATTATAACATTCAACATCTCCCTCGAGTAGGTTCAGTTCGTAATCTTCATAGCCTTGAGATTACATAGTTTATTAGTTCTTAGTTCGAAATACATGAGTGAATTAAGTTTCGTTGCTGTGTTGATTAAATCAATGATTGCATATCCGATAAACGCCATATCTTATCTTTAGGAAATATGTATTTGATTGTAAACCCTTTTAGTTTACCCACGTAGTTGAAAATATATATATGCAGGGAACATTGAAAAAGTAGACATTTGATGCAAAAAGCAAATAGAACAGTTACAGGTTTGTCTGTAGGTCTCGTTGTGTCCCGGAATTTATAACTACTTGTAGGGCGTTTCTTGGTCTAGGCCGCGAAATTAAAGTCTATAATTATAGTAGTCCTGCGTATACTAATAATGTCCTACTCTAAATATGTGCTAGATTATTCACGTACGGATGTTGTATTGTAAAGAAAATTACTATCAAGTACTGGGTTACATTACATGGCATGCCATCGAAAGTATGAATTACACAGCTTTGTGAGGCATTTAAACTAATATATCAGTAAATCATTGTACAGTTGGCTTCATTTATTTCGGTACATTAAGGTCTCCTTAGTTTCCCATGAAGTGTACCGGAATTAATGAAGCCGACTGTACTAGGTTATAGGAAGACTAAGTACAGACATTCACTATAGTCCATTTCTTTCAGCGAGTCATATTTGCACCGACTCGCAACGGTGCCCTTTTAGCTCGAAAAAGTTTCCTGATCGCTGATTGGTTGGACAAGATAAATTCTAACCAATCAGCGACCAGGAAACTTTTCCGAGCTAAAAGGGCACCGCTGCGAGTCGTTACAAATCTGCCTCGATAAAAGAAATGGACTATAGCTATGCATGCTCTCGTGAACTTATACAGGGTATTTAGTGCAATAACATAAGCTCTAGAGAAGCAATCATATCTAAGCTTGTATGTAACACCCGTGAAATTGATGCGTTATGCTTTCGTGAGGTTAGAATTTCTATTCTATAAACGATATATTAAAAATTTAAATTGTACATTGGCTTTCTTTCAAAGTATTTCTTTACTGATCAGTTTGACTAAAGCTATTTGCCCTGACATGGTGACATCCAGCTAGTCCCTTAAGGCATTTACATATGATTTTTGTTATTGATTTTTTTCACACATAGGCTAGCTTACTGTATGATATTTATAGTTTGTGGAGGGACATGTAATTACTTTAGTGTCCTCTCCAATCTCCTGCTCAAACAACCATGCGTGTCAAGTGTTGTAAACACCATACAAACCCCAGTGCCTGACCGAGCGACAAGATAATTGGCAATGTATGCCGGCTAGATGGTGAAAATGACCAAAACATCAACATACACTAGACATGAATTAATTATTGTTTCACCTAACCTATTCCAGGAGCATATTAGCAAAGTCTGGAAGGGTTTGTCTGACGACGAAATTAGATCCAATCACAATGCATGCTCAATCAATGGAGGCAATTACTGCCAGCCTTTAATAGTGACCCATGTGGCAGGGTTGCCGGAACAGAGGAGCAATGAGATTATGTTTAATTGCGAGTAAAGTGAGCCACTGCAGAGCAAAGACCACTTGAGAGATGTGATATGAAGAGATCTCTTCTTTACCACTATAATCTATACCGTCAGGGGTTGGTGGCCTGATGCACCCTCTCCAATGCCTTCCATCGAAGCCATCCTCTTCCACCAAACCTGTTCTCGCCTGATCATTATTCGCCTTATCTTGCCATGTAATGTTCTTGCCTCCCTTTTGATCTTCCCCTCCTAACAGGTTCATCTCAAGCCTTCCTTACACCTTCCCCGCCATCCATCCCCAACATGTGTTCATACTGTATCAGTCAGGACACTTTTATGACGTCTTTGATTTTTACTACGCCTGCTATTCATTTTATTTCATCATTTTACAATATTTCAAGCATCTCTCTAGATGTGCTTCATCTTTCCAATCCATACATTAACATTGCTCTTATTTCTGTGCTATAGATCTTGACTTTTATCTTCATTGGCATTTTCTTATCAATTACCACTCGCACTACCTCCCTCCACTTCCCTGAGACCTTTATCATCCTATTCTCAATTTCAGCCTCACATCCTCCCTCCTGACTTATATTAGATCCCAAGTATTTAAATTGTTCCATCTGTTTTATAAGCAAGCTTTTACTTTCATATATGGTTATCCTGTCCCTACCATCTTTACTGTTCACCCTTAAGCCACCCTTCTCCAAAGACTCCTACCACTCTACAACCCTTCTCTGTATGTTTTCCTCATTTTTAGCAGTAATCACCAAATCATCTGTATATGGAAACTCCCACAACCCTATTTCTGATCTCTTCACTTAATACATCCATGGCCAGCAGTAATAAAAACTGACTTAGTACTAACCCTTGGTGTAATCCAACACCAACTTCAAACGTTTCTTTCTCCAACAGCTGTTATTACTTTTGTCCTTGTTCTTTTGTATATCATCTCAACCATTCTAACCAACCTCTCTGGAACTTCCTTTTTCCTTAATGACCAAAACATAATTTCTCTTGGGATTCTATCATTAGCCTTCTTTATTATTATTATTATTATTATTATTATTATTATTATTATTATTATTATTATTATTATTATTATTATTATTATTATTATTATTATTAGCTAAGCTACAATCCTAGTTGGAAAAGCTGGATGCTATAAGCTCAAGGGCTCCAAAATGGGAAAATAACCCAGGGAGGAAGGGAAATAAGGAAATAAATAAACTACAACAGAAGTAATGAACGATTTAAATAAAATGTTTTAAGAAGAATAACAGCATTGAAAAAAAGATCTTTCATAATAAACTATAAAAAGAGACTTGGATCAGTCTGTTCAACATAAATACATTCGCTGCAAGTTTGAACTTATGAAGTACCACCAATTCAACTGCCTGATTAGGAAGATCATTCCACAACTTTGTCACAAGTAGAATATAACTTTTTGAATACTGTGCAGTATTGAGCATTGTGATGAAGAAACCAAGACTGTTAGAATTATCTGCATAACTAGTATTACAAACAGGATGGTACTCTCCTGGAGGGTCTGAATGCAAAGGATGGTCAAAATTATGAAAAATCTAATGCATTTAATAGACCTTAAGTTCCTGTCCAACAAATTAAGATAAGATTCAGTAGCTGAAGATCAGACAGAAGGACAACACTCTAAATATGGCAAAATGAAAGAATATTTGAATTTTCTTTTTATGTTGCCTTTTAGTTTGTGCTTTCTTTTAAACTTTTATGCTCTTTTTGGTGATTTTTGAACCTTTGCTAACAATAATGCCGAGATCTTCATCCTGGGCCACATTTTCTTTCATTACACTACAGTGCGTAATCTGTATTTTGGTTACTACTGTATAACCAATGTGCATAACTTTTCAGTTGTCACAGTTGAAAGGCATTTTCCATATTCTGGACTATTCTTATAACTTATGTGATCCTCTCCTAAGCCTTCTACATCTGAGTTCGCAGGGTTTATTCCTAGTTTAGTATCGTCGGCAAAATTGACTATCCTACTATTTAATCCTAATTCTATGTCGTTAATGTAAATCAGAAATAGTAATAGGCCAAGGATGGATCCTTGAGGTACTCTGTTTGTAACAGCTGTCGACTCTGAGGCTTCTTCACTGATAGCAACTCTGTTTTCTGTTAGTCAGCCAGTCAGCCAATCTTCAATCCGCTTAGTTGGCTCGTCAATGATGCCTTGTGCTCTAATTTTAACTTTATTTTTCTTTTTTTATGAGGGCCTTTGTCAAAAGCCTTTTGGAAGTCTAAGTATATGATTTCTATTGCCCTACTTTCGTCATATATGCTAAACTTGTGGAAAAAATTCCAACAGATTTGTCACACAGTATATATCTCTTATGTCTAAAACCATATTGACTGTCTATCAGAAGATTGTTGTTCTCTACATGTTCTACTATTGAATCTACTATAATTAATAAAAAAAAAATGCAATTTACTAAAGTTAGACACACTAGTCTGTAATTGCCAGGTTCCTCTTTTGGTCTCTTATTTAAGATTGGGATAGAGAAATATGGGGATAAATAGGCCTAAGCTCTAGGTTGGCGAGGGTAAAGCTAGCTTTAAAATGAGAGAGAGAGAGAGAGAGAGAGAGAGAGAGAGAGAGAGAGAGAGAGAGAGAGAGAGAGAGAGAGAGAGAGAGAATATCATAAAAAAGATAACGTTTACCTTGAATTGACTGGTTATCATCGCTATCAGTGTCAATCAACCTTAACTGTCTTAGCTCTCCCTCTTCGCTTATCTGGTTTATAGTAGGATGATGTTGCAATCTCTCCTTCTCTCACTCATCAATGTACACACAATCAAAGAAGCATAAGTACATACACCACACACACACACACACACACACACACACACACACACACACACACACACATATATATATATATATATATATATATATATATATATATATATATATATATATATATATATATATATATATATATATATATATATATATATATATGGGGTTTTTGGTTAAACGTTATGATACTCGTATGATCAGTGAATCTCTAAGATCGATTCCTGGAAGGCATTTTAGCGAAGTCTGGAAGCGTTTGTCCCTGGACGAAATTAGAGTCAATCATAGTGCGAGCTCACTCAGCGGAGGCAAGAACTACCAACACATTACGTCATCAACTCCCTTATACTCCTTGTTACCATTTGCCAGATCCCTTTAAATTCAACACCAGGTGTGATATTCATATTTTCAGTGAGTGTTATCAATGGATATTATTATTATTATTATTATTATTATTATTATTATTATTATTACTTGCTAAGCTACAAGCCTAGTTGGAAAAGCAGGATGCTATAAACCCAGGGGCTCCGACAGGGAAAATAGCCCAGTGAGGAAAGGAAACAAGGAAAAATATGATATTTTAAGAACAGTAACAACATTAAAATAAATATCTCCCATAAACACTAAAAGCTTTAACAAAACAAGAAGAGAAATAAGATAGAATAGTGTGCCCGAATGTACCCTCAAGCAAGAGAACTTTAACCCAAGAGACAGTGGAAGACCATGGTACAGAGGCTATGGCACTACCCAAGACTAAAGAACAATGGTTTGATATGGAATTTTCTTTACAATACATCATTGGTATGTGAATAATGAAGCATATGTTTAGAGTAGGAAAATTATAAGCATAACCAGGACTAATATAATCATAGGCCTATTTCAGGAAACACCCTACAAGGAGTCATAAACTTTAGCAAATCCGCAATTGTTCTAATTTTTTTTTTTTTTTTTTTTAATAAATGTTTACTTCATTATTTGTATGCTCGTATATACTTTGACTACGTGACTAAACCAAAAGGGGCGTAAAATCAAATAGATATTTCCTAGAGATAAGATTTGGCATTTATCGAATACACAATACGGAACTTAATTTACTCATATATTTCGAACTATGAACTAATAAACTATGTAATCTCAAGGTCATGAAGATCACGAATTGAACCTACTTAAGGTTGGTAGTAAATTTCCTAATTCTAATCAGGAAGGGCAATTATTTAATGAGTAAGTGAGATTTTTTTCATGAAATATGAACCACCAATTGTATATCAACGACCCTGTTAAAAAAGAAAACCGTAATTTCAATCGGAAATTCTCCGTAAAAGTATACTGTTCTCAGCCGTATTTCAGTAAAATACAGGCGACCGTAATTTTAGTCAACTTAGGTATCATCTTTTACGGGTTGGTGACCGTATCACTCCTTAACGTCAATATATATATATTTTTTTAAACGGTAAATGTCAGGCAACATTTATTCCATTATTTTTTCCTTTTTTTTACGGTAAAAATTTATTTTTCGTGTTATATCTATATGATTAAAATCTTTATTACTGATATAAC
>NC_090755.1:66037843-66237308 GCF_036898095.1 Palaemon carinicauda
CGCCTATTGTCGTGACAAAGGGCCTCAGTTAGATTTCGCCAATCGTCTCTATCTTGACCTTTTAAATCAATACTTCTCCATTCATCATCTACTCCACGCTTCATAGTCCTCAGCCATGTAGATCTGGGTCTTCCAACTCTTCTAGTGCCTTGTGGAGCCCAGTTGAAGGTTTGGTGAACTAATCTCTCTTGGGGAGTATAAAGAGCATGGCCAAACCATCTTCATTTACCCCTCACTATGATCTCATCCACATGTAGCACTCTAGTAATCTCTCTTATAGTTTCATTTGTAATCCTGTCCTGCCATTTAACTCCCAATATTCTTCTGAGGGCTTTGTTCTCAAATCTACAAAATCTATTGGATATTATTTCATTGTCATACCACGAATCATGTCCATACAGTAACACCAAGATTTGTATGTGTAATTTCAGGTTATTTGTTTTTTTAATATTTCATTAAACTCCAATTCTAGAGACCCTGAGATCATATCTCCTAAATATTTGAATAATTCTATCTCATTAATTCTTTCTCCTTCTAATGATATTTCATCTTCCATTGCATACTCCGTTCTCATCATCTCTGTCTCTTTTCTATTTATCTTGTGTCCAACCTCCAGTGATATTTCATGCATTCTGGTAAGCAAGCATTGCAATTCCTGTGGTGTTCTGCTAATAAGGACAGCTTCATCAACATACTCTAGGTCAGTTAATATCCTATTACTAATCCAGAGCAATCCTTCTCCACCATCTCCAAATTGTTAGAGCAAACTATAGTACTATTATTATTATTATTATTATTATTATTATTATTATTATTATTATATTATTATTACTAACCAAGCTACAACCCTAGTTGGAAAATTAAGATGCTATAAGCCCAAGGGCTTCAATAGGGAAAAATAGCCCAGTGAGGAAAGGAGATAAGGAAATAAATAAATGATGAGAATAAATTAACAATATATCATTCTAAAAACAGTAGCAGTGTCAAAACAGATGTCCTATATAAACTATTAACATCATCAAAAACAGATATGTTATATATAGACCATAAAAAGACTCATGTCAGCCTGGTCAACATAAAAACATTTGCTCCAACTTTGAACTTTTGAAGTTCTACTGATTCAACTACCCGATAAGGAAGATCATTCCACAACTTGGTAACAGCTGGAATAAAACTTCTAGAATATGGTGTAGTATTGAGCCTCATGAGGGAAAAGGCCTGGCTATTGGAGTTAACTGCCTGCCTAGAGGATATTCTAACAACGTGTAATGGAAGGAAATGGACGTGGGCAGGACATATAATGAAAATGACAGAAGATTGATGGACATTAAAGAATAACAGAAAGGGTCCATAGAGATTGCAAAAGAAGTAGGGAAGGAAGAGAAGACGGTGGATTAACTAACTAAGAAAATTTGCTGGTATAGACTGACATAGAAAGACCATAAACTGACGCGAGATGAAGGACACGTTATCATTAATACTAGCTCCAACCTACAGCCCTAGTAGGAAAAGCAAGATGTTATAAGCCCAAGGATTCCAACAAGGAAAAAAAGCCCAGGAAGGAAAGGAAACAAGGAAATTAAAAAAATTACAAGAGAAGTAATGAACATTTAAAATATATTTCAAGAACAATAACATTAGAATAGATCTTTTATATATAAACTATAGAAACTTAAAAAACAAGAGGAAGATAAATAAGATACTGTAGAATAGTGTGCCTGAGTGTACCCTCAAGCAAGAGAACTCTACCCAAGGACACTGGAAGACCAAGGTACTGTGGTCATCCTTACAAACATGAAAGTAGCCAGTGAACATGCAGTGAAGTAGTTTATACAGACACACACACACACACACACACACACACACACACACACACACACACACACATATATATATATATATATATATATATATATATATATATATATATATATATATATATATATATATATATCAACTACAACACTGTAATTGTTCGCTGGCTACTTTCCTGTATTGACTCTGGTAGGCACCACAGCTGTTGTCACATCGAGACCAACAGGAAATGCTTAGTTTAGAGCCATTTTAAGATCAGGGTAGAAATTGTGCTCCCTCATTCCCGCGAGCCCGTTTTGCACGGCTGAACATCCTTTTCAGCATTACCATGTGTGTAAGAAGTAGGCTACATTCAGTAGTAGCAGTGTTACTTGAAAATATCTCGTACATTGCAGTTGATTTTATAAATAGTGGTTTTATGCTCACATATGTTAATCGTTTAGCATTTTATCTCAATTTATTTCTTATTCTTGCCGTGTTTGCTTGTGTTTATGTAAAGATGTACTATACTCAATTTTCTTTTAATGAGGCGCATTTGCACTGACTCGCAGCGGTGCCCTTTTAGCTCGGAAAAGTTTCCTGCTATCTGATTGGTTAGGATTATCTTGTCCAGCCAATCAGCGATCAGGAAACTTTTCCGAGCTAAAAGGGCACCCCTGCGAGTCAAGTGCAAATCTGCCTCACTAAAAATAATTGACTATAAGCTACTGCTGCTGACTGTTAGGCTTTTAACATTTGAATGTTTGCATTTCTTCAGTAATAATAATAATAATAATAATAATAATAATAATAATAATAATAATAATAATAATAATTATATGTCACTATTGATAGACGCATTAGGAAGATTTAAAAGTAAATAAAGTGGCAAAATCTTCGATTGCTACTCTAGCCGGGAATTTGTGTGGTTTGGAATCTTGTTCCATTCTCGTAACAAAACTGAAAGATTCATTTTTAAAGGCGCAGACATTATTTACTAGTCCATACCTTTGTTAATCGTATTCACAATTTGAATTAATTGAATTATTTCGATATTGGTACTAGGACAACTATAAAAGCCCCTACCTTTGAAACATGTAAATGAACTAAAAAGGTTACTTCGAGAACCTCGTTAGTTTTATTTTTTTTTTTATGAAAACAATAGACTAGAGTATGCGACCCGTCAAAAATGACGCCTAAATATTTAGATAGGTGTGACCACACAGAGAGATTCGACCCTTCCCATCCCCTCCCCCTTTTCTAACTACAAACCCTCTCACCACTGTATGACTACTTCCTCCCCTCCCTACCCGAAAGACAGAGAGAGACTGAGTAGTTATACATCTGTAAGTGCCGCTGAGCGTGACCGTGTATATATATATATATATATATATATATATATATATATATATATATATATATATATATATATATATATATATATATATATATATATATATATATATATATATATATACAGTACATATATCATTACCCATGCCTATTGACGGAAAGAGCCCCTCAGTAAGATTTCGCCAGTCGTCTCTATTTTGAAATTTTAAATCAACACTTCTCCATTCATCAGCTTCTATTTCACGCTTCCTAGTCCTTGGCCATGTAGGCCTTAGTCTTCCAACTCTTCTAGTGCCTTGTGGACAAGGCACTAGAAGAGTTCCTCTCATGTAGGTTTAAGTATTTGTACGTAAATTACGTAAGATTTCCGTTGTTCATTTAATTGTATTTTTTATTCAAGTCAGTATATGTAAATTTACATTATTTTCAAGAATTAACTTTATTTCACGTATTTTGCTACGAAGTCTTATGTAAACTGTCTAAGTATGATGTACGAACCACCTGATACTTGATCATTGGCAACTTTGACGTCACTAGGCCTGGGCCCCAAGCTTCTAGACCCCCTGACCTAGAAGGATCTAGAATAATTAAGTCAATATATATACGCCCACAGGAATGCATAGCCAATGTAAGAGCCAAAGTTCGCCTCTCTCTCCCAAGTGCCTTGAGTATGTGCCCTCTTCAAAGTGAATAAGTGTTTACACAACATATATCGTGTGTAGTGTGTTCAAACGTTGATAAAGAAATTGAATAACATTTCAAGTGTAATGTATTAATGTAAAAATGTGTGTAATATAAATTTTTGTAGATGGCCCTGTGAGTTTAGGTTAAAACAGTGAAGTGTATTCTCTATATCTGTTTGAATACCTCGTCAGTCAAAACAAATAATTGTAATTACTTTTATTATGTAAATTTCATTTAGTATTTCCTCTTTAGAGTGTTAAGGTGTTAACTATTTTCATTATTTATCAAAATAAAATATTTGTGTAAAATTTAATTTCCAGTGAAACAAGTGATTATATAATTTTCAGAGTGTAATATTTTCTTTTCTTAGTCTAAGGTTTTGTTCAGATTTAATCTTTCGAGTGATTCATTTTGATAGTTTTTTTTTTTTTGTATGAATGTTATAAATATTTATAGAATGTATTTATTTTTGTAAAGTGCGCATTATTTCGATCACCAGTATTTCTTACAGAGCTCTCTCGTAATCCTTGACTAAGAATCGAAGTAAGAGGCTGTTTTGAATAGGTGTTAATGAATAATTACCAAGTTTGTTTTGAATGTACGTAAGAGACCTGTGGATATTCATTGTTTTTTTTTATATAATGCCGTCTGGGAGTTATATAATTTCTCAGAGCTCTGGTATTATTCAAGTGTAACAGATTTATGTAAAATCAAAAAGGTGAGTTTTGAACTCGAGAGGTTGTGTAATTTGCCAGCTGTAATATATATATTTTTGGTGCTCAGGCCCCGGGATCATTATATATATATATATATATATATATATATATATATATATATATATATATATATATATATATATATATAATGGTATTTTATCGAGTGTTGGTTCGTATAATATGACGTAGAGACATATCTGTTAATTGAACATGAACTTTACTTACTTGGAATTTGAAATATACATACACACACGCATATATATACACATATATGTGTGTGTATATATATATATATATATATATATATATATATATATATATATATATAAACACACACATATATATATACATATATATATATATATATATATATATATATATATATATATATTATATATATATATATATATATATATATATATATATATATATATATATATATATATATATATATATATATATATATATATATATATATATATATATGCGTGTGTGTATGTATATTTCAAATTCCAAGTAAGTAAAGTTCATGTTCAATTAACAGATATGTCTCTACATCATATAATACGAACCAACATTCGATAAAATATACTTCACTACCAGTTGTCATAAAAATTAACAAGACGTTGAAAATTTAATGTTCATAAGTCAAAAGAGTAATAGGGATTCTTTCTTTTGTTTTGTTAATGCAAAAATCTCCGGCTAACAAATCTAACTACAAATTATAATCTTTTTTTCAGCTATATCTAATTGTTCAGCCTACAAAAGATAAGAATTATCTCAATAGAAAGTTCCAGAAACTGATTATATCAGAATATTTTTATTGCTCCTGTGGGCACCATGCCTATAACAATTAAAGAACAGACTGCTTAGCCCAACAACATGATCAGTACTGGGCAGAAGGCACGTTCATAATTAAGCAGAGTGGTGTAGCTGAATGAACCATATCAGATTATATGGTTAATGCTATAAATGTTTGTAATGTGATACCTCAAAAATTAAAAACAGACATATCAGTTATATAATTCCAGACACACACACGCATATGCATGGTATGTGACAAACTGAAATGTCAAGTACCTTAGAGACTTACTTATGCGGCCAGATATGAAATGGAATTTGGCCCATTTTCCCGTACCTGGATCGCACGGTACCGTACTTTGGCAAGATTATTGTAAGGCGTACTGTACCTTTAGTGTTTCCCAACCCTGGGGTAAATTACCCCAGTGGGGTAATGGACCCGTATTTTTGGGGTAATCAAGATGTTCTGAAATTGAGTTATTCACATTCCCTTAATTATTGCCACAATTCGTACACAAAATCTGCAATAATTATTTTATAGAAAAACTCAATAATTTTAACATTTGAACATTGCTGTACATTTGTTTTGGATCCTTAACTATAAGCAGCCAATAGCGGGCTACATGATCCACACAGTTCATCAGGTGGCTGCAAAAAGGCCTCCGATGTTACCGGGTATATGTTCAATGGGGTAATTGATTAGTTGGAAATAAAATTTTGGGGTAATCATTCAAAAAAGGTTGGGAAACACTGCTTTAGACTAAATATCAATCGTACCGCACCGTACCGTACCGTACCATACCGTACCGTAATCCCAGACTTGCTTGTGGAGCCTAGACAGCTGCTCAGTTGAAAGGTTAGTGACCTAATCTATCTTGGGGAGTGCGAAGAACATGCCCAAACCTTTCTTCATCTACCTTTAAGTATGATCTCATCCACAAATGGCACTCGAGTAATCTCTCTTATAGTTTCATTTCTAATCCTGTCCTGTCATTTATCTCCCAATATCCTTCCGAGGGCTTTGTTCTCAAATCTAAACTATCTGTTGGATATTGTTTCATTGTCATACCACGACCCATGTCCACACAGTAACACTGACTTATTAAACCAATATGTAGCCTAATTTTTATATCTAATTTCAGGCGATTTGATTTTAAAATTTTGTATATATATATATATATATATATATATATATATATATATATATATATATATATATATATATATATATATATATATATATATATATATATATATATATATATATACACAGCCAGACACTTGCTTTTTATTATATAAGGAAGATACCACAAACTGAAATTACAAGCCAAAATTGACTATGCAAGAAGCCGTTTCTAGTCCTGGTATATTAGTATTCAAAAACATTTTTCCATGTAATGATTTTTCAACAATTAGTGGTCATTATTACCTAGTATGGCAGTAAAAGGTTTAAAACTTTTTATCCCCATCCACCTTTCTATCATACCCACGTAGGATGCCTGAAAACCTTAAATCAATCAATCATACCCACGTTCCATTTTGGAGGCCGCTATAGGAGCCATCATTCTGCTTCCAATATTTAGACTTAATCTCTGGCTGATTTCAGTGTCATGGTCATCGAATAATTCAATTTTCTTTTAATGAGGCGCATTTGCACTGACTCGCAGCGGTGCCCTTTTAGCTTGGAAAAGTTTCCTGTTATCTGATTGGTTAGGATTATCTTGTCCAGCCAATCAGCGATCAGGAAACTTTTCCGAGCTAAAAGGGCACCCCTGCGAGTCAAGTGCAAATCTGCCTCACTAAAAATAATTGACTATAAGCTACTGCTGCTGACTGAGGGGGTTTTAACATTTGAATGTTTGCATATCTTCAATAATAATAATAATAATAATAATAATAATAATAATAATAATAATAATAATAATAATAATATGTCACTATTGATAGACGCATTAGGAAGATTTAAAAGTAAATAAAGTGGCAAATCTTCGATTGTTTCATTCTCGTAACAAAACTGAAAGATTTATTTTTAAAGGTGCAGACATTATTTACTAGTTCATACCTTTGTTAATCGTATTCACAATTTGAATTAATTGAATTATTTCGATATTGGTACTAGGACAACTATAAAAGCCCCTACCTTTGAAACATGTAAATGAACTAAATAGGTTACTTCGAGAACCTCGTTAGTTTTTTTTTTTTTTTTTTTTTTTTTTTATGAAAACACTAGACTAGAGTATGCGACCCGTCAAAAATGACGGCTAAATATTTAGATAGGTGTGACCACACAGAGAGATTCGACCCTTCCCATCCCCTCCCCCTTTTCTAACTACAAACCCTCTCACCAGTGTATGACTACTTCCTCCCCTCCCTACCCGAAAGACAGAGAGAGACTGAGTAGTTATACATCTGTAAGTGCCGCTGAGCGTGACCGTATATATATATATATATATATATATATATATATATATATATATATATATATATATATATATATATATATATATATATATATATATATATATATATATATATACATATATACACAGTACATATATCATCACCTATGCCTATTGACAGAAAGAGCCCCTCAGTAAGATTTCGCCAGTCGTCTCTATTTTGAACTTTTAAATCAACACTTCTCCATTCATCAGCTTCTATTTCACGCTTCCTAGTCCTTGGCCATGTAGGCCTTAGTCTTCCAACTCTTCTAGTGCCTTGTGGACAAGGCACTAGAAGAGTTCCTCTCATGTAGGTTTAAGTATTTGTACGTAAATTACGTAAGATTTCCGTTGTTCATTTAATTGTATTTTTTATTCAAGTCAGTATATGTAAATTTACATCATTTTCAAGAATTAACTTTATTTCACGTATTTTGCTACGAAGTCTTATGTAAACTGTCTAAGTATGATGTACGAACCACCTGATACTTGATCATTGGCAACTTTGACGTCACTAGGCCTGGGCCCCAAGCTTCTAGACCCCCTGACCTAGAAGGATCTAAAATAATTAAGTCAATATATACAGTATATACGCCCACAGGAATGCATAGCCAATGTAAGAGCCAAAGTTCGCCTCTCTCTCCCAAGTGCCTTGAGTATGTGCCCTCTTCAAAGTGAATAAGTTTTTACACAACATATATCGTGTGTAGTGTGTTCAAACGTTGATAAAGAAATTGAATAACATTTCAAGTGTAATGTATTAATGTAAAAATGTGTGTAATATAAATTTTTGTAGATGGCCCTGTGAGTTTAGGTTAAAACAGTGAAGTGTATTCTCCATATCTGTTTGAATACCTCGTCAGTCAAAACACATAATTGTAATTACTTTTATTATGTAAATTTCATTTAGTATTTCCTCTTTAGAGCGTTAAGGTGTTAACTATTTTCATTATTTATCAAAATAAAATATTTGTGTAAAATTTAATTTCCAGTGAAACAAGTGATTATATAATTTTCAGTGTAATATTTTCTTTTCTTAGTCTAAGGTTTTGTTCAGATTTAATATTTCGAGGGATTCATTTTGATAGTTTTTTTTTGTATGAATGTTATAAATATCTATAGAATGTATTTATTTTTGTAAAGTGCGCATTATTTCGATCACCAGTATTTCTTACAGAGCTCTCTCGTAATCCTTGACTAAGAATCGAAGTAAGAGGCTGTTTTGAATAGGTGTTAATGAATAATTACCAAGTTTGTTTTGAATGTACGTAAGAGACCTGTGGATATTCATTGTTTTTTTTATATAATGCCGTCTGGGAGTTATATAATTTCTCAGAGCTCTGGTATTATTCAAGTGTAACAGATTTATGTAAAATCAAAAAGGTGAGTTTTGAACTCGAGAGGTTGTGTAATTTGCCAGCTTTAATATATATATTTTTGGTGCTCAGGCCCCGGGATCATTTTATATATATATATATATATATATATATATATATATATATATATATATATATATATATATATATATATATATATATATATATATATATATATAATGGTATTTTATCGAGTGTTGGTTCGTATAATATGACGTAGAGACATATCTGTTAATTGAACATGAACTTTACTTACTTGGAATTTGAAATATACATACACACACGCATATATATACACATATATGTGTGTGTGTATATATATATATATATATATATATATATATATATATATATATATATATATATATATATATATATGTATATACATATATATATATATATATATATATATATATATATATATATATACATATATATATATATATATATATATATATATATATATATATATATATATATATATATATATATATATATATATATATATATATATATAAACACACACACACATATATATATATATTTATATATATATATATATATATATATATATATATATATATATATATATATATATATATATATGCGTATGTGTATGTATATTTCAAATTCCAAGTAAGTAAAGTTCATGTTCAATTAACAGATGTCTCTACATCATATAATACGAACCAACACTCGATAAAATATACTTCACTACCAGTTGTCATAAAAATTAACAAGACGTTGAAAATTTAATGTTCATAAGTCAAAAGAGTAATAGGGATTCTTTCTTTTGTTTTGTTAATGCAAAAATCGCCGGCTAACAAATCTAACAAAAAATTATAATCTTTTTTTCAGCTATATCTAATTGTTCAGCCTACAAAAGATAAGAATTATCGCAATAGAAAGTTCCAGAAACTGATTATATCAGAATATTTTTATTGCTCCTGTGGGCACCATGCCTATAACAATTAAAGAACAGACTGCTTAGCCCAACAACATGATCAGTACTGGGCAGAAGGCACGTTCATAATTAAGCAGAGTGGTGTAGCTGAATGAACCATATCAGATTATATGGTTAATGCTATAAATGTTTGTAATGTGATACCTCAAAAATTAAAAACAGACATATCAGTTATATAATTCCAGACACACACACACACATATGCATGGTATGTGACAAACTGAAATGTCAAGTACCTTAGAGACTTACTTATGCGGCCAGATATGAAATGGAATTTGGCCCATTTTCCCGTACCTGGATCGCACGGTACCGTACTTTGGCAAGATTATTGTAAGGTGATTCCGTACTGTACCTTTAGTGTTTCCCAACCCTGGGGTAAATTACCCCAGTGGGGTAATGGACCCGTATTTTTGGGGTAATCAAGATGTTCTGAAATTGAGTTATTCACATTCCCTTAATTATTGCCATAATTCGTACACAAAAGCTGCATTAATTATTTTATAGAAAAACTCAATAATTTTAACATTTTAACTGCTGTACATTTGTTTTGGATCCTTAACTATAAGCAGCCAACAGCGGGCTACATGATCCACACAGTTCATCAGGTGGCTGCAGAAAAACATCCGATGTTACCGGGTATATGTTCAATGGGGTAATTGATTAGTTGGAAATAAAATTTTGGGGTAATCATTTAAAAAAAGGTTGGGAAACACAGCTTTAGACTAAATATCAATAGTACCGCACTGTACCGTACCGTACCATACCGTACCGTAATCCCAGACTTGCTTGTGGAGCCTAGACAGCTGCTCAGTTGAAAGGTTAGTGACCTAATCTATCTTGGGGAGTGCGAAGAACATGCCCAAACCTTTCTTCATCTACCTTTAAGTATGATCTCATCCACAAATGGCACTCGAGTAATCTCTCTCATAGTTTCATTTCTAATCCTGTCCTGTCATTTATCTCCCAATATCCTTCCGAGGGCTTTGTTCTCAAATCTAAACTATCTGTTGGATATTGTTTCATTGTCATACCACGACCCATGTCCATACAGTAACACTGACTCATTAAACCGATATGTAGCCTAATTTTTATATCTAATTGCAGGCGATTTGATTTAAAAATTTTGTATATATATATATATATATATATATATATATATATATATATATATATATATATATATATATATATATATATATATATATATATATATATATATATATATATATATATACAGCCAGACACTTGCTTTTTATTATATAAGGAAGATACCACAAACTGAAATTACAAGCCAAAATTGACTATGCAAGAAGCCGTTTCTAGTCCTGGTATATTAGTATTCAAAAACATTTTTCCATGTAATGATTTTTCAACAATTAGTGGTCATTATTACCTAGTATGGCAGTAAAAGGTTTAAAACTTTTTGTCCCCATCCACCTTTCTATCATACCCACGTAGGATGCCTGAAAACCTTAAATCAATCAATCAATCAATCATACCAAATTCAAATTCAAATTCAAATTCAAAAAAGTTTATTGACATATAGATACATCAAATGGGATGTATTAGCATGCTAATGCATCCCCAACAAAACTTATTACAATGCTCTTTTGTCTATTCCAGTAAAACCTAGGAAATTTGTTAACAATTTTTTTTGCGATATTATTATTTAAGACAAAGCAAACTTGCTCAGTAACACTATTAATAGAAACATTTCTAAATTCCCTAAGTTTATCACATTCTAACATATAATGATGCAGAGTATGCGAGTATGCTTCACCACACAATCTACAGGGTATACCATCACCATCAATATATTGCCAACAATAATTATAGCCCAACCTCATTCTCATAACAAAAGTATCAACTTTAGAAAGGACCTTGCCGTATGTAACATTAGTATTTTCAGTAACAAGCAAATAATGCCTCATACTGATGCTGCCCTCTTACAAGAATCCACGTTCCATTTTGGTGGCCGCTATATGAGCCATCATTCTGCTTCCAATATTTAGACTTATTCTCTGGCTGATTTCAGTGTCATGTGCATCGAATAATTCCATTGACTTTTTTTCATAAATGTAACTGTTCATTGCCCACCGACTGAAAAAAAAAAAACAGCCTATACTTTAACTATTAAGTAATTTCTATTAAAAAAACTGCAAGATTTTGTTTGCGTTTTCAGACGCACAGCGTTACGTATATACATAGAAAATTCCGTTGTCCTTGGGACTAAAGCAGCGTTCACTGACATCTAATGATTGGTAAAAGAAACATCTCACGAATGTTGCTCTTAAACACCAATAGATGGCATCAGGATTTACTTTTTCAAAGCAAAAGCAATTCTACCGTCCTTTTGTTTGAAAAAGTACTCTCAATGGCCATCTATTGATTTCCAAAAGAACCACTTCTTGTGTATTCGTAACTCTCAACAGATGACATCAAAATTCACTTTTCTAAAGCAAAACCAATTCCCTGATCCTTGATTATGAAAGATGTTTTCACTAGATGATACCAGAAGTATCTTCTGAATGGTAAATATTATCTTACTTGAAAATTTCTTCAGCATGTCCTGCTATAGTGAGAGTTAAGTGAATGTCAATATATTTGTTTTTAGTTGCTATTAGATGGCACCAGAACCCTTTTATATAATCATAGCAAAATTTTCATTGTCATTAGAACTCTTGATATCACTATCAAGTAAATCATCATCATCATCTCCTCCTACACTTATTGACTTAAAGGGCTTCGGTTAGATTTTGCCATTCATCCCTATCTTGAGCTTTAATGTCGATACTTCTCCATTCATCATCTCTTCACGATTCATAGTCCTCATCCACGTAGACCTGGGTCTTCTAACCCTAATAGTACCTTGTGGATCCTAGTTGAAATTTGTTGAACTAATCTTTCTTGGAGAGTGCAAAAAGCATGCCCAAACCATCTCCATCTACCCCTCACTATGATCTCATCCACATGTAGCACTCTAGTAATCTCTCTTATAGTTTTTTCTATTCCTGTCCTGTCATTTAACTTCCAGTATTCTTTTGAGGGCTTTATTCTCAAATCTACAAAATCTGTTGGATATTGTTTCATTGTCATACCATGACTCCTGTCTCACTAAATTGAAATATAGTCTGATTTTTATATGTAAATTTAGGCGATTTGATTTCCAAATTTTACTTAACCGAGCCATTGTCTGATTTTTTTTTTATAATCTTTCATTAAACTATAATTCTAAAAACCCTATATTAGAGATCATAGTTCATAAATATTTAAATGATTTTACCTCATAAATCCTTTCTCCGTCTAATGATATTTTATGATATTTTATCTAACCATGCATGTTCCGTTTCTTTTATTTATTTTGAGCCCAACCTCGTGTGATATTTCATGCATTCTAGTAAGCAAGCATTGCAAATCCAGTGGTGTTCTGCTAATAAGGAAGCGTCATTAGCATACACTAGGTCAGCTAACTTCCTATTACCAATTCAGTGCAATCCTTTTCCACCATCTCCAACTGTTCTCTGCATTACAAAATGAGGATAAACAGCATAGGTGACAACACAATCCCTAGGAGTACCCCCACTGTTCACTTGGAATTCATTTGATAGGACTACACTAACATTAACTTTGCACTTGCTATGCTCAAGTGAATACCAAAAATTTATTTCTTAGCTTTATTAACTATTTTGTCATTCTCTTGAATGAGAGAAAAAAAAGCTTTTCTGTCCGACCACCTTGTAAATGTTAAGTGAACAAGTATTTCTTAATTATCATGTTTAAGTTTGGCAATTTAGTTTTTTAATTTTTTCTAGATTGATCATCATGTTATATCTTCATTCTATTTTCACTAAGGAAAATCTACCAAAGTTCTCGAATAATTCTGCATAAAGAGTAACTACAAAAAATGAATGAGAGAAAACCCATTATCAATGTTTTTCAATTCCATATGATTATTTAGAGTAATTTATAAGAGGTCGGCAACTTTTGTCACCTGGAATTAAATGTAAAGTAAGTAATATGGATAAGTAGTTCTGTCTAATTCAAGCTTTACACATTGATTAATGGATGACAGATTGATGTCAGCATGAAAGGTGTATATCATTTAAACTTGCTTTTAAGACAATATACATGCACCCTTTACCAGTGTTCCTTAGGCCTGGCACAGAGACATCAAGCCTGAGGAAAACTAATGAGAATAAGATGCACGTAGTAATTAGAAGAATGCTTAGGTGGACGTCTGGAGTGACAAGAAGTGACATGAGACGATAGAATTTGGAATGACTAAAAAGGAGAATGCTTAGGTGGACGTCTGGAGTGACAAGAAGTGACATGAGACGATAGAATGTGGAATGACTAAAAGGGAGAATGCGTAGGTGGACGTCTGGAGTGACAAGAAGTGACATGAGACGATAGAATGTGGAATGACTAAAAAGGAGAATGCTTAGGTGGACGTCTGGAGTGACAAGAAGTGACATGAGACGATAGAATTTGGAATGACTAAAAAGGAGAATGCTTAGGTGGACGTCTGGAGTGACAAGAAGTGACATGAGACGATAGAATTTGGAATGACTAAAAAGGAGAATGCTTAGGTGGACGTCTGGAGTGACAAGAAGTGACATGAGACGATAGAATGTGGAATGACTAAAAGGGAGAATGCGTAGGTGGACGTCTGGAGTGACAAGAAGTGACATGAGACGATAGAATGTGGAATGACTAAAAGGGAGAATGCGTAGGTGGACGTCTGGAGTGACAAGAAGTGACATGAGACGATAGAATGTGGAATGACTAAAAAGGAGAATGCTTAGGTGGACGTCTGGAGTGACAAGAAGTGACATGAGACGATAGAATGTGGAATGACTAAAAAGGAGAATGCTTAGGGGGACGTCTGGAGTGACAAGAAGTGACATGAGACGATAGAATGTGGAATGACTAAAAAAGAGAATGCTTAGGTGGACGTCTGGAGTGACGAACTGACGAGAGAGGTTAGAATAAGGAATGACTATATGAGAGGGCCAACAGGGGTTTTGGAAATATCAAGGAAAATGTTCTCTAGCCTTGGATAGTGCCATATCCTCTGAATTATGGTCTTCCACTGTCTTGGGTTAAAGTTCTCTTGCTTGAGAGTACACTCGGGCTCACTATTCTATCTTATTACTCTTCCTCTTGTTTTGTTAATTTTTGTTTATAGTTTATATATTTATTTTAGTGTTGATACCCTAAAATATTTTATTTTTCCTTGTTTCCTTTCCTCATTGGGTTATTTTCCCCGTTGGAGCCCCCTGGGCTTATAGCCTCCTGCTTTTCTAACTAGCGTTGTAGCTTAGCAAGTAATAATAATAATAATAATAATATGAACATCTACTGAGAGGAGGAGAGGATCATGTAGGGAGGCAGCATACTGTGGAAATGGAAGTTCAAGGTAGGAGAGAGAGAGAGAGAGAGAGAGAGAGAGAGAGAGAGAGAGAGAGAGAGAGAGAGAGAGAGAGAGAGAGAGAGAGAGAGAGAATTCATGAAGCAGTCATAGGATAAAAATATATGTTAAAGGCTCATTTGAAACGATGGTCCGATGTAGAAATGGGAATAAATCAAAGAGAATATTTTTAAAATGAGGATGGGCATTAATTTCAGAAAGACCTTAGATGTCAGGATGCCTGAAAACTTTAAATCGATCAATCAACAATTCCAGAAAACACGAAGGAATGCAGGCGAATCTGCAATGTGAAAGTCATTAATAGTAATTTTTACATACTAAGCTTGTGGAATTCTACTCTATTTCAGATTCACATTTTCACACATTAATAAAAAAAATAACTCGATATGTTCATATATTTTCACATAAAAAACTGGAGATGTTCTTATGTATGTTCTTTTGCCTTTGAGCATCATGTTTCCCTGTGATTTTTTACGCTACACACACACACACACACACACACACACACACACACACACACACACACACACACACACACACACACACACACACTATATATATATATATATATATATATATATATATATATATATATATATATATATATATATATATATATATATGCGTATGTGTATGTATATTTCAAATTCCAAGTAAGTAAAGTTCATGTTCAATTAACAGATATGTCTCTACATCATATAATACGAACCAACATTCGATAAAATATACTTCACTACCAGTTGTCATTAAAATTAACAAGACGTTGAAAATTGAATGTTCATAAGTCAAAAGAGTAATAGGGATTATTTCTTTTGTTTTGTTAATGCAAAAATCGCCGGCTAACAAATCTAACAACAAATTATAATCTTTTTTTCAGCTATATCTAATTGTTCAGCCTACAAAAGATAAGAATTATCGCAATAGAAAGTTCCAGAAACTGATTATATCAGAATATTTTTATTGCTCCTGTGGGCACCATGCCTATAACAATTAAAGAACAGACTTCTTAGCCCAACAACATGATCAGTACTGGGCAGAAGGCACGTTCATAATTAAGCAGAGTGGTGTAGCTGAATGAACAATATTAGATTATATGGTTAATGCTATAAATGTTTGTAATGTGATACCTCAAAAATTAAAAACAGAAATATCAGTTATATAATTCCAGACACACACACACATATGCATGGTAAGTGACAAGCTGAAATGTCAAGTACCTTAGAGACTTACTTATGCGGCCAGATATGAAATGGTAATTGCTTAGTCACTTAGTGATATAGCCAAGCCTAAAGTGCGGTACAGTACAGAATTTGGTCCATTTTCCCGTACCTGGATCGCACGGTACCGTACTTTGGCAAGATTATTGTAAGGCGTACTGTACCTTTAGTGTTTCCCAACCCTGGGGTAAATTACCCCAGTGGGGTAAAGGACCCGTATTTTTGGGGTAAGCAAGATGTTCTGAAATTGAGTTATTCACATTCCCATAATTATTGCCATAATTCATACACAAAATCTGCAATAATTATTTTATAGAAAAACTCACTAATTTTAACATTTGAACATTGCTGTACATTTGTTTTGGATCCTTAACTATAAGCAGCCAATAGCGGGCTACATGATCCACACAGTTCATCAGGTGGCTGCAAAAAGGCCTCCGATGTTACCGGGTATATGTTCAGTGGGGTAATTGATTAATTGGAAATAAAATTTTGGGGGTAATCATTTAAAAAAGGTTGGGAAACACTGTTTTAGATTAAATATCAATCGTACCGCACTGTACCGTACCGTACCGTACCGTAATCCCAGACTTGCTTGTGGAGCCCAGACAGCTGCTCAGTTGAAAGTTTAGTGACCTAATCTATCTTGGGGAGTGCGAAGAACATGCCCAAACCTTTCTTCATCTACCCTTAACCATGATCTCATCCACAAATGGCACTCGAGTAATCTCTCTCGTAGTTTCATTTCTAATCCTGTCCTGTCATTTATCTCCCAATATCCTTCCGAGGGCTTTGTTCTCAAATCTAAACTATCTGTTGGATATTGTTTCATTGTCATACCACGACCCATGTCCATACAGTAACACTGACTAATTAAACCGATATGTAGCCTAATTTTTATATCTAATTTCAGGCGATTTGATTTAAAAATTTTGTATATATATATATATATATATATATATATATATATATATATATATATATATATATATATATATATATGTGTGTGTGTGTGTGTATATATATATATATATGTATATATATATATATATATATATATATATATATATATATATATATATATATATATAGATATATATATATATATATATATATATATATATATATATATATATATATATATATATATATATATATATATATATATATATATATATACACACACAGCCAGACACTTGCTTTTTATTATATAAGGAAGATACCACACACTGAAATTACAAGCCAAAATTGACTATGCAAGAAGCCGTTTCTAGTCCTGGTATATTAGTATTAAAAATTTTTTTTCCATGTAATGATTTTTCAAAAATTAGTGGTCATTATTACCTAGTATGGCAGTAAAAGGTTTAAAACTTTTTATCCCCATCCACCTTTCTATCATACCCACGTAGGATGCCTGAAAACCTTAAATCAATCAATCAATCAATCATTTTGGAGGCCGCTATATGAGCCATCATTCTGCTTCCAATATTTAGACTTATTCTCTGGCTGATTTCAGTGTCATGTGCATCGAATAATTCCATTGACTTTTTTTTCATAAATGTAACTGTTCATTGCCCACCGACTGAAAAAAACAGCCTATACTTTAACTATTAACTAATTTCTATTAAAAAAACGGCAAGATTTTGTTTGCGTCTTCAGACGCACAGCGTTACGTATATACGTAGAAAATTCCGTTGTCCTTGGGAATAAAGCAGCGTTCACTGACATCTAATGATTGGTAAAAGAAACATCTCACGAATGTTGCTCTTAAACACCAATAGATGGCATCAGGATTTACTTTTTCAAAGCAAAAGCAATTCTACCGTCCTTTTGTTTGAAAAAGTACTCTCAATGGCCATCTATTGATTTCCAAAAGAACCACTTCTTGTGTATTCGTAACTCTCAACAGATGACATCAAAATTAACTTTTCTAAAGCAAAACCAATTCCCTGATCCTTGATTATGAAAGATGTTTTCACTAGATGATACCAGAAGTATCTTCTGAATGGTAAATATTATCTTACTTGAAAATTACTTCAGCATGTCCTGCTATAGTGAGAGTTAAGTGAATGTCAATATATTTGTTTTTAGTTGCTATTAGATGGCACCAGAACCCTTTTATATAATCATAGCAAAATTTTCATTGTCATTAGAACTGTCTTGATATCACTATCAAGTAAATCATCATCATCATCTCCTCCTACACTTATTGACTTAAAGGGCTTCTGTTAGATTTTGCCATTCATCACTATCTTGAGCTTTAATGTCGATACTTCTCCATTCATCATCTCTTCACGATTCATAGTCCTCATCCATGTAGACCTGGGTCTTCTAACCCTAATAGTACCTTGTGGATCCTAGTTGAAATTTGTTGAACTAATCTTTCTTGGAGAGTGCAAAAAGCATGCCCAAACCATCTCCATCTACCCCTCACTATGATCTCATCCACATGTAGCACTCTAGTAATCTCTCTTATAGTTTCATTTCTATTCCTGTCCTGTCATTTAACCTCCAGTATTCTTTTGAGGGCTTTGTTCTCAAATCTACAAAATCTGTTGGATATTGTTTCATTGTCATACCATGACTCCTGTCTCACTAAATTGAAATATAGTCTGATTTTTATATGTAAATTTAGGCGATTTGATTTCCAAATTTTATTGTCTGATTTTTTTTTTTATAATCTTTCTTTAAACTATAATTCTAAAAACCCTATATTAGAGATCATAGTTCATAAATATTTAAATGATTTTACCTCATAAGTCCTTTCTCCTTCTAATGATATTTTATGATATTTTATCTAACCATGCATGTTCCGTTTCTTTTATTTATTTTGAGCCCAACCTCGTGTGATATTTCATGCATTCTGGTAAGCAAGCATTGCAAATCCTGTGGTGTTCTGCTAATAAGGATTGTGTCATTAGCATACACTAGGTCAGCTAACTTCCTATTACCAATTCAGTGCAATCCTTTTCCACCATCTCCAACTGTTCTCTGCATTACAAAACCCATGAGGAGGATAAACAGCATAGGTGACAACCGAATCCCTAGGAGTACCCCCACTGTTCACTTGGAATTCATTTGATAGGACTCCGCTAACATTAACTTTGCACTTGCTATGCTCAAGTGAATACCAAAAGAATGTCATTTCTTAGCTGCTTTAACTATTTTGTCATTCTCTTGAATGAGAGAAAAAAAATCTTTTCTGTGCGACCACCTTGTAAATGTTAAGTGAACAAGTATTTCTTAATTATCATGTTTAGGTTTGGCAATTTAGTTTTTTCATTTTTTTTCTAGATTGATTATCATGTTATATCTTCATTCTATTTTCACTAAGGAAAATCTACCAAAGTTCTCGAATAATTCTGCATAAAGAGTAACTACAAAAAATGAAAGAGAAAACCCATTATCAATGTTTTTCAATTCCATATGATTATTTAGAGTAATTTAATAGAGGTCGGCAACTTTTGTCACCGGGAATTAAATGTAAAGTAATATGGATAAGTAGTTCTGTCTAATTCAAGCTTTACCCATTGATTAATGGATGACAGATTGATGTCAGCATGAAAGGTGTATATTATTTAAACTTGCTTTTAAGACAATATACATGTACCCTTTACCAGTGTTCCTTAGGCTTGGCACAGAGACATAAAGCCTGAGGAAAACTAATGAGAATAAGATGCATGTAGTAATTAGAAGAATGCTTAGGTGGACGTCTGGAGTGACAAGAAGTGACATGAGACGATAGAATTTGGAATGACTAAAAAGGAGAATGCTTAAGTGGACGTCTGGAGTGACAAGAAGTGACATGAGAGGATAGAATTTGGAATGACTAAAAAGGAGAATGTTTAAGTGGACGTCTGGAGTGACAAGAAGTGACATGAGAGGATAGAATTTGGAATGACTAAAAAGGAGAATGCTTAGGCGGACGTCTGGAGTGACAAGAAGTGACATGAGAGGATAGAATTTGGAATGACTAAAAAGGAGAATGCTTAGGTGGACGTCTGGAGTGACAAGAAGTGACATGAGACGATAGAATTTGGAATGACTAAAAAGGAGAATGCTTAGGTGGACGTCTGGAGTGACAAGAAGTGACATGAGACGATAGAATTTGGAATGACTAAAAAGGAGAATGCTTAGGTGGACGTCTGGAGTGATAAGAAGTGACATGAGACGATAGAATTTGGAATGACTAAAAAGGAGAATGCTCAGGTGGACGTCTGGAGTGACAAGAAGTGACATGAGACGATAGAATTTGGAATGACTAAAAAGGAGAATGCTCAGGTGGACGTCTGGAGTGACGAAGTGACGAGAGAGGTTAGAATAAGGAATGACTATATGAGAGGGCCAACAGGGGTTTTGGAAATATCAAGGAAAGTGTTTTCTAGCCTTGGGTGGTGCCATAGCCTCTGTACCATGGTCCTCCACTGTCTGGGGTGGACATCTCTTACTTGAGGGTACACTCGGGCTCACTATTCTATCTTATTACTCTTCCTCTTGTTTTGTTAATTTTTGTTTATAGTTTATATATTTATTTTAGTGTTGATACTCTTAAAATATTTTATTTTTCCTTGTTTCCTTTCCTCATTGGGTTATTTTCCCCGTTGGAGCCCCCTGGGCTTATAGCCTCCTGCTTTTCTAACTAGCGTTGTAGCTTAGCAAGTAATAATAATAATAATAATAATAATAATAATAATAATAATAATAATAATAATAATAATAATAATATGAACATCTACTGAGAGGAGGAGAGGATCATGTAGGGAGGCAGCATACTATGGAAATGGAAGTTCAAGGTGAGAGAGAGAGAGAGAGAGAGAGAGAGAGAGAGAGAGAGAGAGAGAGAGAGAGAGAGAGAGAGAGAGAGAGAGAGAATTCATGAAGCAGTCTAGGATAAAAATATATGTAAAAGGCTCATTTGAAACGATGGCCCGATATAGAAATGGGAATAAATCAAAGAGAAAGTTCTTAAAATGAGGATGGGCATTAATTTCAGAAAGACCTGAGATGTCAGGATGCCTGAAAACTTTAAAGTTTAAATCGATCAATCAATAATTCCAGAAAACACGAAGGAATGCAGGCGAATCTGCAATGTGAAAGTCATTAATAGTAATTTTTACATACTAAGCTTGTGGAATTCTACTCTATTTCATATTCACATTTTCACACATTAATAAAAAAAAAAACTCGATATGTTCATATATTTTCACATAAAAAACTGGAGATGTTCTTATGTATGTTCTTTTGCCTCTGAGCATCATGTTTCCCTGTGATTTTTTACGCTACACACACACACACACACAATATATATATATATATATATATATATATATATATATATATATATATATATATATATATACATACATATATATATATATATATATACATACATATATATATATATATATATATATATATATACATATATATATATATACATATATATATATATATACATATATATATATACATATATATATATATACATATATATATATATATATATATATATATATATATATATATATATATATATATATATATACATATATATATATATATATATATATATATATATATATATATATACATATATATATATATATATACATATATATATATATATATACATATATATATATATATATATATATATATATATATGTATATATATATATATATATATGTATATATATATATATATATATATATATATATATGTATATATATATATATATATATATATATATATATATATGTATATATATATATATATATATATATATATATATATATATATGTATATATATATATATATATATATATATATATATATATATATATATATATATATGTATGTATATATATATATATGTATATATATATATATGTATATATATATATATATGTATATATATATATGTATATATATATATATATATATGTATGTATATATATATATATATATATATATATATATATATATGTATGTATATATATATATATATATATATATATATATGTATATATATATATATATATATATATATATATATATATGTATATATATATATATGTATATATATATATATATATATGTATATATATATATGTATATATGTATATATATATGTATATATATATGTATATATATATATGTATATATATATATATATGTATATATATATATATATATGTATATATATATATATATATATATATATATATATATATATATATATATATATATATATGTATATATATATATATATATGTATATCGGCTATTGATTTATTCCGTGGAAAGCGGAGTTTCAATACGAATAATAGTACCAGGGTTATGATATACATCTTTATTGCTTAGCTTTCGGAAAATCTATTTCCATCATCAGAGCCTAAAATAGGATACATTGTATTAGTTAAAACATAGTATGATGAATATTTAAAACAGAAAATTTAAAATGAACATACAAAAACTTTATGAAATAAAATAAGAAATTAACATAAAACTATAAAATCAATCTAAATACAAAATAAAAGATCAAAGCGCCAGCGCTATAAACTCACATGAAATAAAATTATACACAATTTAATTCGTACGTTGCCCGGCCCAGGTTTGGTTTTAGTTTGTGCTGGAATATTGCCTCCATTATTATTAAGTCGAGGTTACTCTGCGAAGTGGCCAGGATGGAAAAATTCTCCTTGGACATTGGGTGGTCCTCACTTTGGGAATGGTCTCTGATGGCTGAATGGGGTGGTTTTGCTATATGATTACCCGTTCTAGGTGAGCGACCGAAGTGCTCAGACAATCTTGCACGGTAATGTCTTTCACTTTTTCCAATATACGATGCATTACAGCGATCACACTTATATTTATATATGACACCCGAACAAAGATCATCTGAGACCCGGTCTTTAAATTTGAAAAATTTGCTCATAGCATTTGAGGGGGAAAACACGATCTTCAATGATACCTGAGGATAAAATTCACGCACAATTCTACTGCAATGATTTCGTATTTTAAAACTGTGGGACCCCAGATATGGAATAGAAAAGAAGATATTTTTCCGAGGAGCAATTAGTTTCCTTTCACAAGGTGGTAGCGTGAGTTTGCTTAGTGTTTTCCCTATATAAGTATCAGTAAAATTATACGGGAATCCATTGTTATAAAGTAGTTTTTTAATATACGTCAGTTCCTTATGAATGTTGAGGTAATTAGAGCAAAGGTTATACGCTCTATAAGTGAGAGTACAGATAAGATTTCTCTTATATTGTATAGGAATAAAAGAGGAGAATTTAGTGCATAAGCCTGTGAACGTTGGTTTCCTGTAGACAGATGTGTTAAACCCAGTACCAAATTTATGAATGTTGATGTCAAGGAAAGATATGTTACAATCCATTTCCACTTCACTAGTAAAATTTATATTTTGGTGTTTGGAATTCAAATAGTTTAAAAACAATTGGACATGACTTGGGCTACGAAATAATAAAAACGTGTCGTCGACATACCGTCTATAAAAAAGAGGTTTAAAATCAGTAGGGCATTCATTTAACCAGATCTTTTCATAATAGGCAAGAAAGGCATTTGCGAGACTAGGTCCCATAGGGCTACCCATAGCACACCCATCAACCTGTACATAAAACTTTTTATCAAATAAAAACAAACAATCCCTAGCAGACAATCCCAGCAGTTCCTTCATCTCCTTTCTTGTAAAACCATTCACTTGTTCTTCGTCTCCAAACAGCCCTAACACGCAGATATCTATTGTCTCAGTCAAAGGAATATTAGTGAAAAGAGACTCCACGTCAAAGCTTGCCATTGTACATTTTCCCAAGTTTAAGTTTGAAATTTCTTTAGCAAATGAAAAAGAATCCTTCACTGTATATTCATTCACTGTTATTGGGGCTATTACCGGAACCAAAAATTTAGCTATATTATAATTGTGCGTCCCACAAGCAGACAAAATAGGTCTTAAAGGACAATTATTTTTATGAACCTTTGGCAGTCCGTACATAATTCCTGGCCTAGATCCTGAGCAGTATAGAGATTGGAAAGTTCCGTTTGCAATGACACCATTATTCTTTAATTTCCTTAGGAACCTGTTAACCTTATCTTCATATTTCAGAAGATACGAAAAAGTATCAGATGTTAACGGAGCAAATTTTGACCTGTCATTTAAAATGTCCACCATCTTCCCAACATAAGTATTTTTATCTAATAGTACAACACCATTGCCCTTGTCAGGTCTAGTTATTACAAGATCATCGTTATTTGACAAGTTCTTAAGAATTCCAATAGTTTCTTTGTCTGAATATTTGTTATTGTTGAATGGATTAAAAGAATAAAATGACCAGTTAGCCAAATACCTTAGTGACTGCTTAAAATACCCGATTCCCTTACTCAAGGGATCATAAAAATCTAGAGTAGAAATGGTTTTGTAAAGTTTTTCGAACTGTAAAAAGTGCTGAACATAGTTTAAACGTCGAGGGGGGAAAACAAACTTTAAGCCCTTGGCAAGAGCAGATTTTTGAATATCTGTTAATACCACCTTAGAAAAATTAAATATCACCTTATCACTAGACACATTACAATCATCTACATACCCCAAGTTTTTTAGCTTCCTTTGTTGGATATGCGTTACATGTTGAATTGACTTACAATTGTTAGTTTCAATAAGATTACTTAAATGTATAAAATCAAGATAAGACAATTTGGATTTTAACAGTTGTTGCTGGTTTTGGAGGGATTCCCGACAGACAGTAATACTTCTTTGCTTTGCTCGAATCTCACAAGATAAAAAATGTTTTTGACAATTTCTATAACTACGGGTGCGTTGAAGATTTCTATTAGACAACTTAAAACGTAGAAAATTAGGAACAAGGTCTTGGGCGTGGCAACAATTCAGAAAGTGAAGATCACTTGAAAGTTTCTTGAGTTTGTAGTCTTGGCGCTCTGTACTTCGATAAAGAGAAAGCACTGGTCGTCCATATCGTTGCGTAATCACATCGGCTATTGATTTATTCCGTGGAAAGCGGAGTTTCAATACGAATAATAGTACCAGGGTTATGATATACATCTTTATTGCTTAGCTTTCGGAAAATCTATTTCCATCATCAGAGCCTAAAATAGGATACATTGTATTAGTTAAAACATAGTATGATGAATATTTAAAACAGAAAATTTAAAATGAACATACAAAAACTTTATGAAATAAAATAAGAAATTAACATAAAACTATAAAATCAATCTAAATACAAAATAAAAGATCAAAGCGCCAGCGCTATAAACTCACATGAAATAAAATTATACACAATTTAATTCGTACGTTGCCCGGCCCAGGTTTGGTTTTAGTTTGTGCTGGAATATTGCCTCCATTCTTATTAAGTCGAGGTTACTCTGCGAAGTGGCCAGGATGGAAAAATTCTCCTTGGACATTGGGTGGTCCTCACTTTGGGAATGGTCTCTGATGGCTGAATGGGGTGGTTTTGCTATATGATTACCCGTTCTAGGTGAGCGACCGAAGTGCTCAGACAATCTTGCACGGTAATGTCTTTCACTTTTTCCAATATACGATGCATTACAGCGATCACACTTATATTTATATATGACACCCGAACAAAGATCATCTGAGACCCGGTCTTTAAATTTGAAAAATTTGCTCATAGCATTTGAGGGGGAAAACACGATCTTCAATGATACCTGAGGATAAAATTCACGCACAATTCTACTGCAATGATTTCGTATTTTAAAACTGTGGGACCCCAGATATGGAATAGAAAAGAAGATATTTTTCCGAGGAGCAATTAGTTTCCTTTCACAAGGTGGTAGCGTGAGTTTGCTTAGTGTTTTCCCTATATAAGTATCAGTAAAATTATACGGGAATCCATTGTTATAAAGTAGTTTTTTAATATACGTCAGTTCCTTATGAATGTCTCGCAAATGCCTTTCTTGCCTATTATGAAAAGATCTGGTTAAATGAATGCCCTACTGATTTTAAACCTCTTTTTTATAGACGGTATGTCGACGACACGTTTTTATTATTTCGTAGCCCAAGTCATGTCCAATTGTTTTTAAACTATTTGAATTCCAAACACCAAAATATAAATTTTACTAGTGAAGTGGAAATGGATTGTAACATATCTTTCCTTGACATCAACATTCATAAATTTGGTACTGGGTTTATCACATCTGTCTACAGGAAACCAACGTTCACAGGCTTATGCACTAAATTCTCCTCTTTTATTCCTATACAATATAAGAGAAATCTTATCTGTACTCTCACTTATAGAGCGTATAACCTTTGCTCTAATTACCTCAACATTCATAAGGAACTGACGTATATTAAAAAACTACTTTATAACAATGGATTCCCGTATAATTTTACTGATACTTATATAGGGAAAACACTAAGCAAACTCACGCTACCACCTTGTGAAAGGAAACTAATTGCTCCTCGGAAAAATATCTTCTTTTCTATTCCATATCTGGGGTCCCACAGTTTTAAAATACGAAATCATTGCAGTAGAATTGTGCGTGAATTTTATCCTCAGGTATCATTGAAGATCGTGTTTTCCCCCTCAAATGCTATGAGCAAATTTTTCAAATTTAAAGACCGGGTCTCAGATGATCTTTGTTCGGGTGTCATATATAAATATAAGTGTGATCGCTGTAATGCATCGTATATTGGAAAAAGTGAAAGACATTACCGTGCAAGATTGTCTGAGCACTTCGGTCGCTCACCTAGAACGGGTAATCATATAGCAAAACCACCCCATTCAGCCATCAGAGACCATTCCCAAAGTGAGGACCACCCAATGTCCAAGGAGAATTTTTCCATCCTGGCCACTTCGCAGAGTAACCTCGACTTAATAAGAATGGAGGCAATATTCCAGCACAAACTAAAACCAAACCTGGGCCGGGCAACGTACGAATTAAATTGTGTATAATTTTATTTCATGTGAGTTTATAGCGCTGGCGCTTTGATCTTTTATTTTGTATTTAGATTGATTTTATAGTTTTATGTTAATTTCTTATTTTATTTCATAAAGTTTTTGTATGTTCATTTTAAATTTTCTGTTTTAAATATTCATCATACTATGTTTTAACTAATACAATGTATCCTATTTTAGGCTCTGATGATGGAAATAGATTTTCCAAAAGCTAAGCAATAAAGATGTATATCATAACCCTGGTACTATTATTCGTATATATGTATATATATATATATATATATATATATATATATATATATATATATATATATATGTATATATATATATATATATATATATATATATATATATATATATATATATATGTATATATATATGTATATATATATGTATATATATATGTATATATATATATATATATATATATATATATATATATATATATATATATATATATATATATATATATGATGTTATTAGATTTGTATAAGCAGTATCTGGCTATTATCAAACAGTACACCAACTTACTCTTACCAACTTCATTATCAAAATAATATAATACGGCTCTATAATAATAAAATTATGGGAGACATAAACCTGTAGGCCTACTTTTAGCTATTTATGCCAACTCATTTCTAGAATAAAACCGCATGATTATGTTTGATTGCATTATAGACAATACGTTACGTATTTGCATGGAAAATTCCGTTATCCTTGGGACTTTAGTAGCGTTCACTGTGACATCCAGTGATTGGTGAAAGAAGAATCTCTCGTAAAAGCAAAAGCAATTCCATCGTCCTTGTGATTGAAAAAGTGCTCACATTCGCCATCTAGTGATTTCCAAAAGAAAAACTTCATATGTATTCGTAACCACCAATAGATGGCATCAAGATTCACTTTTCTAAAGCAAAACCAGCTCCCTGATCCTTTAATTTGAAAGAGGTGCTCACTAGATGGCATCAGAAGTTACTTCTCAATGGTAAATACAATTACCTTATTCCTGAAAATGTCTATATCATAGCAATTTGCATTGAGAGTTAAGTGAATCCGCTATTAGATGGCCCCGGAAAACACTTATAATTGCAGCAACAATTTCCTTGTCATTGGAACTGTGGTTTTATCTCACTATTGTGAGAATACCAAAAGAATTTTATTTCTTTAGTCGTAATACCATTTTCGTGATTGAGAAAATATGCTTTCTCTGTAATCATCGGGTAAATATTAAAAGCAGAATTTCTCAATAATTTATTTCAGTGTTTAGTGATGTCAATATATTTTTTTTTTCTACATTGATCATCATGTTATTTTTTTTTTATCATATATACATTAATGGAAATCTGTATAAGATCTCGAATGATTCTACATCGATAAATGACTAAGAGTAATGGAAGGAATGAGAGAAACATGTGTCAATATTTTTCACTTCCATGGGATTATTTATTGATTCATTAGGGATTGGGAATATTTGCACTGGGAATATGTAAAGTAATTTTTATAGTCAGTTCTGCTTAATTCGAGCTTTATCCCTTTGTTTAATGGACGACTACCTGATGGCAACATGAAAGGTGTATATTACTTCTTGTTTCTGTGACAATATTATACACCCTGCTCAAAAAGAGGATGTCCATTTAATCCAGTAAATAGGAATGGAGATGAATCTGCAGCGTGAAGTAATTTTGACACGCCAAGCTTGTGTAAATCTGTTTGTCACATTATTAAATTAAAAAATATTTTCGGATATGTTCCTATACATCAAAGATAATGTGTATAATTAGTATCTGGCTATTATCAAACAGTACACCAGCTTGTTCTTACGACTTGATTATTAAAATTATATAATTTTACTTTGTAGTAAACAAATTATTGGCGAAGTAACCCAGGAGCATACTCTAAGAATTCAATGCCTAATTTTCAAAATTGACTGGAGCATGTACTTCAAAAATATTTACCGGAACATGTACCACCGCTTATATAGTGATGCATTGTCTTTTTCATCCTTGATTATGAAACTGTTTCGGACTTGAACGAAGGTCATTATGTCATTAGTACGCAAAAGTGAAGGACGTATGTAGGCCGAATTCAAATTAAGATTGTTCAATCTTATAGGGCCATGATAAGTGATATAGAATCCAGTATTACGTAATTCTGATTTCTCTAGATCTTGATAGGTAAGTAGTATAATGGCTTTAATATCGCAAGCTTATTGTTAGTTTTAAAATCCAATAGGTGAATTGGACCAGTGAACATGTTTATGTGTAATGATAGAATATACGATCGAATTAACCCCTAAAGATTAAATCTTCATGACGTCATAGTTATGGTTCCTTCAGGGCTAGTTCTCTATACTAATAGCGAATGTAATTATGACAAATAGTACATAATAGCCTCTATTATCATTAAGTATATTTAAATAGTAATATGAACATTTGATATATTTGATCTTGGTACTTTTATAATAGTAACATATTTCCGTAATCATAAGAGCGGCAGTAGAACGCCACTGAGCAAAAGGAAACTAGTCTGTAAAGAACGACACTGATAAATATGCCGGAGTTTTCGTCTGCATTTCATGACTGCTGCATGACGAAAATGTAACACACTGCCTGAAATAAGCTATGTAAGTATTATTATGAAGTGGTTTGTTGGTAAAATATTGCCGAACTGGTCAAGCAAGAGCTCAAAGCTTTTATATTATCGGGACAGTTTCCCTAAACCAGTCTTATATATGTCTGCTTTAGCGTCAAGATTTTCTGCATTGCCGTAAATTCGTATTGATCAGTTGGTCAAATTAGTGGATCCTGGTCAAACCTAACAGACGAGAAATTTGCTCTCCCCAGATGTTACTTGTGCTTGTAATGCTATCTTCAACATTGTTTATATCTTTTGAAATTTTGTTCAAATAGTTAAATACGATTTGATACTTTTTGTTGAGTGGGCTTATAGACAGTATGGTTTTGACAATCTAGACAGACTACGTGGTTTTATTCTCCAAATACTTTAAACAGCTTAAGTGGCCTTGCACCCCTAACCGGTGAAGTGGCCTTGCACCCCTAACAGCTGAAGTGGCCTGGCACCCCTAACAGCTGAAGTGGCCTGGCACCCCTAACAGCTGAAACTGCCTGGCACCCCTAACAGCTGAAACTGCCTGGCACCCCTAACAGCTGAAACTGCCTGACACCCCTAACAGCTGAAACTGCCTGACACCCCTAACAGCTGAAGTTGCCTCCCCCCTAACAGCTGAAGTTGCCTCCCCCCTAACAGCTGAAGTTGCCTCCCCCCTAACAGCTGTTGTTGCCTGGCACCCTTAACACCTAAAGCTGCCTGGCACCCCTAACAGTTGAAGCTGCCTGACACCCCTAACAGCTAAAGCTGCCTGGCACCCCTAACAGCTGAAGCTGCCTGGCACCCCTAACAGCTGAAGCTGCCTGGCACCCCTAACAGCTGAAGATGCCTAACACCCCTAACAGCTGAAGCTGCCTGGCACCCCTAACAGCTGAAGCTGCCTGGCACCCCTAACAGCTGAAGCTGCCTGGCACCCCTAACAGCTGAAGCTGCCTGGCACCCCTAACAGAAGTTGCCTGGCACCCCTAATACCTGAAACTGCCTAACAGCTAAAGCTGTGGTAAAATTATAGTTATGGATGGAACAATATTTAGAACAAAGTTTTTCCTGTAAGTAATGTGCTTTCACTTAATTGGACCTTTATTTCAACAGAAAATAAACTGAAAACCCGTTAGACTGTCTAAGAACTTGGATATTTTTAGAAATTAATGGGTTTTGCTCTGCCATGTGCTCGTTTTGCTGGCAGAAAAAGAAAAAAAATCAAGCTTCTATGTACTGGCAAGGTTTTCATGCTGAGCTGCACGGTGAAAATAAGTGTCATTTTTTAAGAAAACTTTTCCTATAGGAAACAGCTGTTTTTTATTAGAAAAGCTTGTTCCATTCATAACTATAACAAAACCAAAGCTGCCTGGTACCTCTAGCAGCTGAACCTGCCTGGTACCCCTAACAGCTGAACCTGCCTGGTACCCCTAACAGCTGAACCTGCCTGGTACCCCTAACAGCTGAACCTGCCTGGTACCCCTAACAGCTGAACCTGCCTGGTACCCCTAACAGCTGAACCTGCCTGGTACATCTAACAGCTGAACCTGCCTGGTACATCTAACAACTGAAGCTGCCTGGCACCCTTAACAGCTGAAGCTGCCTGGCACCATTGACAGCTGAAGCTGCCTGGCACCATTGACAGCTGAAGGTGCGTGGTACCCTTGATAGCTGAAGCTGCCTGGCACCCTTAATAGCTGAAGCTTCCTGGCACCCGTAACAGGGTAAACTACATGGCACCCCTTAACAGGTTAAAATGCTTGGCACCCTTTAACAGAGCAAGACTCTCTTGGGAAAAATTGTCTGCTGTTTCCTCTGGTAGTTTGGACCACATCACCATAATGATGGGTAATGTTAATCAGTCCTGTGATGGGCTACGACCTGTTACTCCAGTGAAGGGATTGGTCCTCTCACTCCTGGGAGTGGTTAGGTCCTGAAACTCTGTTTGGTTACTACTTGTCACTCCTGTGATGGGATAGATCCTGTCACTCCTGTGATGGGTTAGATCCTGTCACTCCTGTGATGGGTTAGATCTTGTCACGCCTGTGATGAGTTAGATCCTGTAACTCCGGTGATGGGTTAGGTCTTGTCACTCCTGTGATTGGTTAGGTCTTGTCACTCCTGTGATTGGTTAGGTCTTGTCACAACCTGTGATTGGTTAGGTCTTGTCACAACCTGTGATTGGTTAGGTCTTGTCACTCCTGTGATTGGTTAGGTCTTGTCACTCCTGTGATAGGTTAGGTCTTACTAGTCCTGTGATGGGTTGGGTCCTGTCACACCTGTAATGGGTTAGGCCTTGTCACTCCTGTGATAGGTTAGGTCCTATGATTCCTGTGATGGGTTAGGTCCTGTCATTAAATGTGATGGGTTAGGATCCATTAGTCTTGTGATTGTAAAAACCTGGCTTTTTGAAGGTATAGACCTGTCACTTCTATAACGGGTTAGGACTGATCACTCCCGTTACCTATTAAGCTTTATTCCTCCAGTGGTAGGTTAGGTTGCTTTGATCCCATGATAGATTGGGCCATGTTGCTGCTGTGACTGGCCTTGGCTCTCCTTTGATGTGCTTGGCTCTGACATAACTTGTGACAGTTAATAATGACAGGAGAGGCTGTTGCATTTGTAAGTTTTGCCAGACAGGGAAAGCTGGTTAGACTGGCCCCCTCCTTTGGCTGGTTTAGCCATGCTTTGCATCGTTAGGTGGCAGGATGGGTTCTTTAATTATTATTATTATCATTACTAGCTAAGCTACAACCCTAGTTGGAAAAGCAAGATGCTATATGCACAAGCGCTCCAACAGGGAAAAATAACCAAGTGGGGAGAGTAAATAAGGCAATAAATAAACTACAAGTGAACAAATTAAAATATATCTTAAGAACAGTAATACCAATAAAGTAAATCTTTTACATAACTTTAAACAACAAGAGGATGAAGAATAAGATCGAATAATGCCAAGTGTACCCTCAACCAATAGAGCTCTACCCGAAGACGGTGCAAGACCATGGTAGAGAGGCTATGGCACTACCCAAGACTATCAAACAATAGTTTGATTTTGGAGTGTCCTCCTAGAAGAGCTGCTTACCATATTTAAATTCTTGTCTGACAGTCATACCTTGAGTAACAAATTGCCTAAATTATTGCATAATGCAGAAATTAAAAGTGAATTATTTGTATGAAGCTCATTGGATTAATTTTTCAAAACAAGAACCTTGTTAAACGAAAATGGAAAGGGACAGAGAATTTAGTAGATAATTATGCTGTAGTTTTTTTTTTTTTTACCAAGTGACCTATTTTAGAGAACTAATTAAGTGTAATATAGTGTCTTGTTGAGAAAGTTATTTAAGTATTATTGTAGAGAGTTTTTAGGTATAGTAGAATTTTATAGCTGGTTAAAAATGAGCCAGAAAAGCTCTCCTAAGTCAGACTTAATGTTTAGTTTAAGGCTATGATTTTATGTGATTGCTGTATATTGTTACAATATTCATTTGTTAAAATTCAATAAACAATTATTAATGTAATACTGTACGGGGATGTCATCCTATTTATCAGTTTTTATCATTTTATATTGTGAAAACTATGTTGAGAAAAGTATGCCGTTACACACGTTTCTGGTCAATTGGTGTTTTAGGGAGTCAAGTTTGGGTATTTTAACCAATTACTGATTAAGTAATATCAAAATTGTGACAGTTGTCAATATTATATTCATGAAAGGGTAAGTTATATCAAGGACTAGTGAGGTGTAGGCTAGGCGACATTGCTGTATGCACTAAGGTGGTAGGTAAGGCTTCTTTCCCCACGAGTGGGATGCAGGTAAGGACTCGTCTTAGCTTAGAGTGAGGCTAGTATACAAGTTACAGTATTTACTAGAAAGATAAAAGAGTTTGGTACCCATGTGATGTTTTAGTAGGGTTACTGGTAGTGTATAATCTACTTGGTACATGCTTCATCATTACTTGCCACCTTTGTTACCTGCTGGTATCTTTCTTGTGTATTTTTGTCAACCCCAGATTTTAGAGATTTTATCTTTTTATAATAGTGATATGCATACAATATACAGTAATCCTTTCATTTTACTATGATTTGAATGATTGAATTTTACATGTAGTTCTCTTTTGGTTAGATATGCATTTCACAGTACTGTACTATCAATCATATTTGTTTGTAATAACTTTCCTTTCTTGAAATCTTTTGCTACGTATCTCTACTTTATTGTAGTGAAGCATTTTAAGGTAAAGAATTTATTTGACTGTATTGGAAAATAAAGAGGTTTTAAACTGCTTCGCAAACTTGATAGCTTAGTAATGTGTCATCTTGTGGTGATTTTCGTTGCCTTGTGTCAATAAAGCTAGGTATCAGGCTAAGCATAGCCAAAGGTTTTGAGTAGGTTTCATTAAGCAAGTAGTTGACCATGCAAATTTAGTGCAAATAACCTTTTTGTTTACCCCATTGTTCATTTTCAAATACAGTGGTGATATTATGTGTGCTGTACTGAATTCAATGGCAAGTTGTATGCCTGTAGTTACTACAGATATATTGTTCATGCTAATTTGTAATTGTTTTTATAGACTTTGTACAGTCACATATGATAGGCTGTTACGTGGTAATGTCAGATTTATCACTAATCAAGCTAATACGAAATACTACCGAAGTACCTGTATTCAAATTTGTTTTCCCCTGCCTGTACCTCTAATGCCTATTGGAGGTTAGGGAAAGGCAGTTTCTGGGATGGGAGGAAATATCAACTTTGTTGAAATAAATTAACAGGATGATGGAAAATGGGGGAAACTTTATGCTTTGTATTAGAGAAAAAATTCCAATAATAAGGCAAATGCTAACTTTATCTGGAGTGCTGCACTTACTGAGAGCTCCCTTAGACTGTACCTCCTTAATCTTGAGAAAATGCAAAGAAAAGGCATAAAGGATACAGATTAATGTAACCTAACCTAATACAGTATGTACAGTAGTGTCCTACAGAGACAATTTTTCAAAGAGATTTGTTTTATCATCAGTTGGCTTATTTCACAATTCACGCCCCCTTTCCTCATTTAACTCCCATCAGACAATAGCTTACTATGATCACCATTTTGAGATTAATATTTTTTCGTTTGTAAAAATTGCATTCTGATGTTTTAACTCATTTGGAGATGATTTTGTTTTTGTCTTAAGAAATTTCATTTCTTATGTTTAAGTGTATCATAATATTTCCCCTCCTTACATTGTTAGATTGCAGACTTGTTTTTAACTATACAATGACATTTAGTAGCTCGTCATTTGTGTAAAAACAATTAAATACATTAGATATATTTTTACAGGTGCCAGTGACATCAAGGGAATAAGTATCAATTGCTCAACTAAGTACAAAAGATGAAACTTTTCTAGTCGGATAATGTTTACCAAGGTATACCGAAGAGGACAAGATGAATGCAATGCAGTAGCTACTTTGAACTTCTAAAGAGTTTAGTTGCCAAAGAAGTGGAAGGAAATAACTTGTCAAAACCCGAAAGTCAAGTATTAGAAGAACACCCCCAAAGATGCAGGCTTTTAGAGCATTACGAGCCTCATTGGCCAAGCGGCCTGTTGTTGGTAATGTTGTCGTTTATGGCACGCTGTATACAGGAGCTGAATTCTTCCAGCAAACAATGAACAACAAAATTATGGTAAGTTATTCTTGAATTGTTGAGGGACTTGATGTTTAGTCTTTTGGCGATTGACATCAATATTCATAAATATTGTAATAAGGTTAAATTTTCCTCTAATTTTTCTGTTTATCTGTATGGTAAGTTTATATAGTTTGTCTCAATTTGCTTAGATATTTGCAGATATACTTCTAATTCACTGTTGATAAATCAGTACGTGAATTTTAAAGGTAAAGTGAATTACACGGTTATTTTGATCAATTGATTTCTTCTCTTCAGAATGTTTACATTTTTTTCTAGATTTGCTCTCATTTTAGGTTTTTAAGTATTTCCATTTGTTAAACGACTTTTAAATGAATACTTCACAAGAATTTTGTTACTTTGATATGTTAATTTGCAGTTAAATTTTTAGTAATTTTATGTATTTTGATATAGATTATATATTTTAAGATTTTTCTTGTACGTATTTACTTCTTTTGAGCTAACTGATGCCTATGAGTTCATTTTAATCATAAAAGCTTTTGATTTACCAGCCCTACTGCTACAAGTGGGTTAAATTACTATTTTTAATTAGTCTGTATACTTTCTAGATTCCTAAAGGCTCCACTCCACAACCTTACGACACGGGAACGCTTGCTCGTTACGGCGTCATGGGAACCTGTGTCTTCCCTCATATCCTCTACCATGCGTATGATACTTATTTTGATTTCTTTTATTTTTCTCGATTAGCTTAATTTGTATTACCTTTGCTCTACCTCTTTGCTGGCTTTTTTTTTAATTTGAAGTATTGTAATACTGTATTACAATTTACCATATTGAGTCGGGTATTAATAGGCTACATGAAAGGGAAATGTGTTGGGAGCACAGATTTATTAGTGAAGGCTTGCACTGGAATCCCATTTGGAAATTTTTATCGAGCAACCCAGGTAGAGGCAGTTGTGTTTTCTTTATACTCCAATTTGAAGTTTAGAAACTTATTTCCAGATAGAGTTCTGTACGGAAGGTTGTCTACTGAATTTATCCTGCTTTGCCAACACATGCACTTCCCTCTTACATTTACTGTACTCCTGTTCAATAGGTTATTTACATTTGGTTGCATTATTTGGTTTCAGTGTGTAGTTTAAATTTGTTGGAATATTAGTTTATAATACAATGGAAATATTAATCTATTATCAATTTAGCACAATAATTATGGAGTTTTATAAAGGTGTAGTGGTTGCTTTCATTGCTTCCATCATTTTTTGCTGGTATTTAAATTTTCTGGTGAAGAATTTTGGTTAATGTACATTGTAACAACTGTTATTTCAAACTTATTTTAAAATTTAAGAGGAAAAGTTGTTAGGCCGTAATGTTGTCCATCTTGATCTTACAAAATCTCCATTAGTTTATGGCCTTACGCGAATATACAGAACCATTAAATGGGAGCATATGTTATGTTAACCCTTTTACCCCCAGGCTCTTTGGAAATTTCCAACCCTTAATCCCCAAGGGGTTATTTTTTTCCCAGCACATTTTGCAGTATATTTTTTTTTAATTGCTCTAACAGCCTTAATTTTTGTCATAGAGAGGTCAGGTTGGTCTCATTCTCTTGGAAAATGCCTGAATTTTTTCAAAAAATTATCAAAAATATGAAAAAAAAATTTTTTTAGCATTTTTTTTTTTGCAAGGACGTACCGGTACGTCCATGGGGGTAAAGGGATGGGTTTTGTGAAACGTACCAGTACGTTCTTTGGGGGTAAAAGGGTCAATACAACCCTCACTTGGGCCCCAATTGAGTAAGGTATACAGGATTTATAGGGTTGGGACTTTAGGTATTGTGTGTACTTTCTATTCCAGAAGAATTTCTCCTCAACAAAAGAATGATTGCATGTAGAAGTATTTGTAAGTTCAAGAGGTAGAGTTGCACTTTCTGTATAGTAGAAGCACCGGCAGAAGCACATCCGAACTGATAAATATATGCACAGTTTTGAAGGATTTTATGTATAAATTTTCAAAATTATGATTTTGAACACAAGCTTTTTTCATACATTTTGAATTTGCTTGTGTGTTTTTTTTTTTTTTTTTTTTTTTTTTCATACTACTGTACACTTCTGTGTCCTTTCACTCAAAAAATGTTAACATTTGTTTACTGTTATTTGTGTGTTTACAGTTGCCTAATCTATGCAGGTTCACAGGAGCAAAGTTTTTTTTTATTTTTTTTAGTTATTTGATAGATAAAGTAGCGGAATTCTTTTTTGTTAAATGTCAAGATTGATTTGACCCAATGAATTGTAGTTTTAGATAGTTACAGACAGAATTGGATCCACAGTAAACTGGTATGCTCTTGGCAGTGAGTGAAGTAGAAGTGATTTTTTTTTTTTTTTTTTTCCCATACTGTATTGGCCAGTCACACGTGTCCCATATTGTAGTTTGAAAGAATCCTGAGTATATATTTGTACAATTCAGTTTCCTTGCAGTAATTTCAATTGGATACTGAATAGCACTTTGGACCCTAGTGCAGGCAGCTTTTTGTGGTGTTTCAAGAAATCGGATTCAGTCTCCCTGATTTTAAGGATCAGGTGTGTCTATGGTGTTGCAAGATAGTTTTACCCTATTATTGTCCGAATATTACGTACTGTACTGTAGTATGGCTAGCTGTGGAATGAACTCAAAGATGGAAATAGGACTTCTTCTATGTTCAGTATCTAATCATGTTTGGAGTTGCTATATTACATTCTACTAGATTTTCCTACTTTCAGTTCAGTGGAACTTAGGGACTTTGGTCACTTATGAACCATGAATAAGTCTGAAAATGTTTTATTCATGAATTAACACAGTTATCTAGAAAGATTCTTATAAGGGAATTTGTATTTAAGATGCACAGAGTGAACGAGCAAGCGAGCGATCTCCATGAATTGATCTGCTGCGCTGAAAAGCCGGTGACGAGTTCCCTATATCGCATAAATTGCCGAGGGCCTCATTTCCTTGACTGACATTTTCTGAAGAAGACCCAGATGCTTCAATGGATAAACCTTTGCAAACTGGTTTGAGATGTTGCTTCACTAAGTGCTCACATGCAAACTGGTTTGATGAGAACTAACACTATACACCAATTACTTGAACAAAAGTTAAAAACTTGTGTTGCATATCTTGCAAAGCCCCACTCAACTGCCATGGTCTAAGTGGAGGGACCATATTTCGGAGGCACAAAATCAAATATGCATTCTGCAGAATTGCTCATGGAAATTATAGCATTTGGTGACTAAAGCAACAAGCAAGGTATTTGTAATTCTATGAAATCTATTTATGGGCTTATGAAAAACACCATCACTCCACTCCAGTCAGCACACGATAATACAACCATCCTAAAAGGACATTACTGTAGAGCTTAGCATTTCCATGCTACACTGAACTATCGTCATGCTATGGACGAGTCTTGTTGAAACTTTGCCTAATTTACAGAATTTCACAAAATTCTGAGTGTAATAAAAACATTAAAGAAGACAAATGCTGTGGTACTAATAGCATTTTGGAAGTAATTTTCAAGAATGGCCATCTAAAAAAAGAAGCTGAAAAAAACCATCTGTGCCCTCTGGAAGGGAGAGTCTAAACCAAAATCCTAGGTAGAATCCATAAAAATTCCTATCAATAGGAACAAGGGCAGAGAAACAATTGCAACAACAGCCTAGGTATTTTCCATCTATTTGCAGCTGGTAAAATACCAGCTAGATTTATGCTCTTGTACTTTACTAAACATCTATTTGGCTTTCGAAGGAAGAGGCACCGTCAACAAAATAGACATTTACTTAGCCTTTATTGACCTTGCTAAGACCTTAAATACAGTGCCTTGTGAGCTCCTATGGAAGATAAAGTACTAAAAAAAATGTGATGTTTCTAGGAAATTTCTCAAAATTGAAGCTCTTTGATTCCAAAAGTCAATTTGGAATCCTCTTCCTTCTGTGTGGATAGAGGAATAAAACAGGTTGATGTTCTGGCCCCTATATTTTTCAATTTTTTCATCTCCTCAATGATGACTTGATTGCAGAAGAAACTTAGACTGGTTAAAAATAGAATACTGGATGGATATTTGCCTGTTCAACATGTCGACAGTTGCACGCTGATACAAAAATATTAGCCTGACAATTGGTTGACTTGCAATGTGCTGCTGATGTCACTTTGGCCCACACCACAGAGTCAATGCAATGAATTTTAAATGACCTATCTTCAATATATAAGGGAATTGGTTTGCATTACTGTATTATTAATATTATTATTATTATTACTAGCTAAGCTACAACCCTAGTTGGAAAAGTAGGATGCTATAAGCCCAAGGGCTCCAACAAGGAAAATAGTCCTGTGAAAAAAGTAAATAAGGAAACTGATGGAATAGTGTCCCTGAGTATACCCTCAAACAAGAGAGCTCTAACCGAAGACAATGGAAGACCATGGTACAGAGGCTATAGTGCTACCAAAGACGTAGAGAACAATGGTTTGACTATGGAATGGGTCCTCCTAGAAGAGCTGCCTACCATAGCTAAAGGAGTCTCTTCTACCCTCACCAAGAGGAAAGTAGCCACTGAACATTTAGTGCAGTTGCTAACCCTTTGATTAAAGAAGAATTTTTCAGTTAGCTTGGTGTTATCAGTAGTATGAGGAAAGAGGAGAATGTGTAAAGAATAGGCCAGACTAATGTGTATATGTAGGCAAAGGAAAAATGAGCCGTTGCCAGAGAGAGATCCAATGTACTATCTGGCCAGTCAAAGGACCTTATATCACTAGCGGTAGTACTGTATCTCAACAGGCAACTGGTCCCTTGGCCAACCTATACAATAAAAACAGAAGTCAAAGTACTACAACAAACAAAGAGATAACATTTTACCTGGCTTCACTGTTGATGATGAACAACTGCAGTTTGTGCTACTTTTCAAATACCTTGGTAGTATAGTTTTACCCACTACTAAGATTGATAAAGATACATACATACATATACCAAAGGCACTTCCCCCAATTTTGGGGGGTAGCCGACATCAACAAGAAACAAAACAAAAAAGGGGACCTCCACTCTCTACGTTCCTCCAGCCTAACCAGGGACTCAGCCGAGTTCAGCTGGTACTGCTAGGGTGCCACAGCCCAACCTCCCACATTTCCACCACAGATGAAGCTTCATACTGTTGAGTCCCCTACTGCTGCTACCTCCGCGGTCATCTAAGGCACCGGAGGAAGCAGCAGGGCCTACCGGAACTGCGTCACAATCGCTCGCCATTCATTCCTATTTCTAGCACGCTCTCTTGCCTCTCTCACATCTATCCTCCTATCACCCAGAGCTTTCTTCACACCATCCATTCACCCAAACCTTGGCCTTCCTCTTGTACTTCTCCCATCAACTCTTGCATTCATCACCTTCTTTAGCAGACAGCCATTTTCCATTCTCTCAACATGGCCAAACCACCTCAACACATTCATATTCACTCTAGCCGCTAACTCATTTCTTACACCCGTTCTCACCCTCTTGCATGAATCAAGTACTGGTACACATAGTAATCTTTCAGGGTAAGGAAGAGCAAGGGATTTCATGGTATAAGTAGAGTCTTCAGAATATGCGTATGCTCTTTCTGATTGGTAACTTAATTTTTCAACTCGAGATACACCAGCCATACTCCTCAGACACTTCATCTCAAACACATTCAATTTCTGTCTCTCCATCACTTTCATTCCCCACAACTCCGATCCATACATCACAGTTGGTACAATCACTTTCTCATATAGAACTCTCTTTACATTCATGCCCAACCCTCTATTTTTTACTACTGATAAAGATGAGCTGAATAAAATAGGCAGGGCTTAATTTGCTTTTGGCAAGTTAAGGACTAGGGCTTTTCAGAACAAACCCTTGGGACTAGCCACTAAAATCAAAGTATATAGAGCATTACCTAGGTATATCCATTTTTCTCTATGGTTCAGAGAGCTGGACTCTATTGTAATGACATCTCTCTACCAAGTGGAACATTAACAGTTTCTAGAAAATTATGGGTCCCACCTGAAAAGATTGGATTCTACATGCACACAAATTAGTACAAACTTGATTCACAGTCATAGAAGCCATGTGCTTGGTCACATGATCTATATACCTGAGGTACAGCTCCTGTAAATCTTTTTATATGGACTAATAGAAAAGGACCATCGAATATATGGCATTACTAAGAAGAGCTATGAAGACAAAGGCAAGCCAACCATCAAGAAATACTAAATTACTGATGTGGAAACCCATGATAGCAACTATATGTTCTAGAGAATGATTGTATAAATGCTGTCACTCCCCTGGAGTAGTGTTGTGTGGTGTATCTCACTATTAAGAGAACGGCATCAAGAGAAAGAGGTCCCCACCGTCTCAAATCCTCATTTAACAGGTCTGACATGTGGCAAAGTATATAAGACCAGTACTATTCTTATCTTGTTTATTTCTTTTCTTCGCTGGGCTGTTCTCCCTGTTGGAGCTCTTTGGCTAATAGTATCCTACTTTTCCAACTAAGGTTGTAGCTTAGCTCTTAATGATAATCATCTTTGATTACTTTTAACATCTCCTGAAGAACTTTTGAATTCTCCATCGTTAATGATAAACTACTATTAAGTGAATTAATTGAACTCTGATAGAAAATTTTATGCTGTGCAGTACAGGTTGTTTAATATTTAGGTTACTTTTTTTTTTTTTTTTTTTTTTTTCCAAGTCATTACTGTTCTAGTCTTCAGAGATCAAATGAGTTTTTTTGTTTGTATGGAGAACTTGCTTGTGTGACCCTGCCTTAATATTCTAATTGGCAACTTTTTGTTTTATTTTTAAGATTATTGCACATAGCATTTTGACCTTCGATATTTCACTTTGGCTCGATTAGTTCTGTGCACATAATTATACATCGTGGGAATTTTAATCCAAGATGTATAAAAGTCCTTTGAATATTCATAGCACTTTTACTATATATTTAATGTAGATTGCACATAGTGCTTCTCTTCCACTACACTGTATAGGTGCTTGTTTGATTGATAATGCCAAATATACAATATAATGGTATGCACTTCCATAAGAAAGTTTGAATAAAAGTTATAGAGAAATGAACTTTCCATGTAATTTAGAAATATTTTTGTGTAATTGATGAGTTATTCTGTTTCTTTACATTACATCAGTTCTCAATATTTACAGATTTCATACATTTGTTATTTTAGTATAATTTTCCTTGAATTGATTCTTGCATGAATCAAGTACTGGTACACATAGTAATCTTTCAGGGTAAGGAAGAGCAAGAGATTTCATGGTATGAGTGGAATCTTCAGAATATGCATATGCTCTTTCTGATTGGTAACTTAATTTTTCAAATTTAGAAATCTTGTTTTTTTTAAGCTAATATTACTAACTTAATTATTTAAGTTAAGACAAGAGTTGGGAAACAGTTTTTGAGTAGGAATTAGCATTTAAGCAAATTAAAGTAGTGTACATAATTTTAATGATATTAAACTAAACACTATTCAAATAGGGTATCAGATATTTGGAGATAATTGGCAATACTATACTTCTCATGTCAAATATGAGAGCATCTTCCTTTTCAGCAAAGTCCACAAATAGCTTAATGTATAAAATTCCATGTAATCCTAAACAGTTAAGATTGACTTCTATTAATGTACCCCATTTAAATGGAGTACTGTACTGGCTAGTGAGCATACAGTATATATATTTTAGCTTATTTTGAAGCATGTTATAGCAATACTATATGGTGTTATTGAACAGTAACATCATGATCCATTAGTTTTCAATAGATTTTCTATATTCCAAATGCTATAAACATATACTGTAGTCTCGGTAGATTTTTAAATCACTTTTATTTTCTTCGTTCAGACTTTACTTACAATAATTGCTGAGATGCTAGGGGTAAAATTAAATAGTTTCTTTATTGACATAATAAAAGTTAGTGGTGTGTATGTTACCCTGTTTGTAGTTCTTAAAGGCATAGAAGAGACCTGTTATAACTTTATTTCTGTTTATTCCTAGTTTTGTTTTATACCCAATGCATAGAATAATTTCTTTATATGATTCTTAGTGTGCTATTGAGGAGGATTTTTATTACCTCTCTGGTAGGTAAGACAGAATGGCTTCGGCATCAAAGGTTATGATGTTATGCAGTTGTCACGTTACGCAGTCATGGGCACGTCTTGGAGTGCTGTTTTGTGCCACTGGTGAGAGCTTGGTTTCGTGTGATGAATTTGTTTGTTCAGGAAATATATGGAAAAATCTCTCTCCAAAGCACTTACGTTGAAGGTTCTCATGTATGTCTACAACGCTACAGAAAGCGTCATTTTGCAGTTCATACATGTCGATTTTCATGAGTTGCTATCTAAGGGGAGTGAATATTTTCATAGTAATTTTGCAGTGACTGTGTGTTATTTCTGGTGGAAGCATGCTGGTTGTATTATGATTACTTACTGATAGTTATGTAACTGTATATACACCAAAGCTTAAAGGAGTTGTTTTTAAATTGAGAAAACAAAATTTTATACACCAATATTCTGAATACCCTTTTTTTAGTTGATGATTATCAAAATGAAAATTTTATGGAGTTGAACATAGTTTGTGTGTGTTTCTGTTTGTAATTTATTAGTAATAGAAGCTTTTGAAGTGTATAGTAATTATGTTATAGATATACAGTATTCTATGTTAAATAGTTTTCTGGAGCTTTCTCTTATTGTATGTGTGGCAATGCCAGAGTTGAGAGATAATGTGAAATTATGCTTTCAATCATTATTAATTATAGCTTTGTATGGTATGTATTGCATAAAGTACTACAGTATTTGTTAATACGTGAAATTCAAACCTTTGTCCTTTAGTAGGAGTATGGGTTCAACAAAGCTGTAATGTCCATTAAGCTTTTTTGCGAGGTAAGCGTAGTTGGTGGTGGGTGGATGGTATAGGCCCCAACCAACTGTCAGTGGAGCAACCATTATAACTTCAGCTACAGTTCTATACAGACTGACTTCTCTGCATCCTGAATCTTGTTTGTTTAATGTTTTCTTTTTATTTCTTTTCTGGGTGTTTGCATAGTTTATGGTGTTGTAATTGATAACTCCATGGGCAGACATGCTTGTTTGTCATATTAAGCCTGGCTGTACATGTGCCCTGTACACAAGTAAGCCAGAGGTGGATTCCCATCAACAATGTGTTTTGCATGGGGTATGACTGTTCACACACTTTCCCCTGTGAGGAGTGCAGGGTCGTAACTGCTTCTTCAGTGGGTGAAGTTCTCGAAGATGACCGAGGGATCCATCATATCTGACTTGGTGAGGTACAGGAGTTCACACTCCTGCTACCAATGTACTGCTGGTCTGGATGTCGACTGACACCCTCCTTCCCCTCCTGCGCCTGGATATTCCTGTTAATCTTTGGTGACAACAATGATGAAAGCTTCCCCAAAGATATCTACCATTGGGCAACGTACAGAGCTGAGAGTTGGGTGGTAAAAGTTCCCCGGGCTGGATTCTGCCTTCCTCTCTTCAGCTCTCGCCCTCCTCTCGCTCGCGCGCCCATATCTTTCCTGACCTATACTCTGAACTTGCGATGCTGGAGAAGAGGAGGCTAAAAGTCATCCGAGACGGTTCTCCAGGCATCTTCAGTTGGCTTTTCCATATCGAGAAATTTGACAAGAAAATGGATATCAGACATCGATCTCTCCCCCCTGAATAAGTTTGTTTCACAAACTTCTTTCAAGATGGAAATAGCAAGAATGGTACATGCTGCTATTAAGAAAGAAGACTTCATGTTTTCTTTGGGCCTGAATGATGCATATGTTCATATCCCAATCCATCTGTCCAGCAGAAAGTACCTCCGTTTCATCCTCAAGGGGGTTGTGTACCAGTTTTAAGGCCCTGTCCTTTGGAATGTTCCTGCATTCCTAAGTGTTGATGTGAGTGTTCACACTTGTTCTGCTTGGGCCCACTCAAATCGATTACCTCTTTTGAGGTATTTTGATGCTTTGCTGATCCTGTTGTTCATTGGGAGGTAGTTGCCTCTGGATCGAGGTAGCCTTCTTGCCTTTTGCCATGATTTAGTTATCATGGTTAATCAGTAGATGTCAAGTATCACGCCTGAGTAGAGTATGGAACACCTCGGAATGCTGATAGACATGGCAGCAGCGAAGTCGTTCCATCAGGCGATCATATCAGCAGAATCTCAAAAGTAGCACAACCATTTCTGATCGTACTACTACATCAGTTACATCGATGACAAAGTCTTCTCGGACGTATCGTTGTTGGAGAAACTTGCCCCTCGGATGTCTCCACCAACGATCACAATAGTGGTATCCAAAGCATCCCTGGACAGCAGCCATTGATCCTCCTCAGCTCTTGCTTCTGGTGGAACAAGAAGTAATGGACAATCTGTTTTGGTGGCTGAATGATGAAAACCTCACCAAAGGAGTCCACTCTACTCTCCACCTATGGAAATGCTGCTGTGACACATCCTAGGAGCGAGTGTAGCCACACCTGAGGAACCAGACTGCCTCGAGATTGTGGTGCACAGAAGAAAGAAAAGTTCCTGCATTTCAACCTGTTGAAAATGCAAGCAACTCTTCTAGCATTGGAAAATTAACAAGGTTTGTTAGGGCGCACTATGTTGAGCTACAACACTACCGTAGTACCCTTCATTAATAGGCAATGAAGAACTGTTTCAAAGGCCCTCTGAAAAATGGCAAAGCAAGCGCATACTTAGGTGTTTGACAATACAGAAGAGCTGTCGGTGAGGCTCATTCCAGGCAAGAAGAATATTCTAGCTGACATGCTCAGTTGCTAGGGACAGGTAATATGGTTGGAGTGGTCCATAATATTTGTATAGTGGAAAGGCTTCTTGCCCTTTGGGGGTTCTCAATGATAGACTTGTTCATCACACGGCTGAACAATAGCATTCTAGTGTTTTGCTCAATGATCCCAGATCCATCAGTAAAGATGGAGGACTGCTTTTAACATCCCTGCGAGAATGGCGATGCTTATATCTTTCCTCTCTTCTGCCCTTCTGTCTGAATCATTGAGTAATCAAAAGGCTGTTGACCACATTGAATATCAGTATGACTGGTGACTCCCAAGTGGCCACTAGCTGAATGGTTTTCAGATTTGTTGGTGCTCCTCGTCAAGGTACATACTTGGAGAACTACCCCAACGGCCCAATCTTCTGTTAGCCTCATCTGCAGAGGTACCACAGCTCAATGACATCCCTGTCACTCATGGTTAGGGACTGCAAAGTATCTTCTCCAAGTGAAAGGCTTTTTGCAAGTCATTGCACAGATGTCTGGACACCTGTAAAGATCCTTTGTATCTGTCTACCATATGAAAGTGGGCCATCTTCTAATGTAGATGGGATACTTCTCGTGTTTTAGCCTCTACAATGGATTTCCTTGTGTATCTTTATTTGGAGAAGCTACTCTCAGCCTCTGTTGTCAAAGATTATTACTGAACTTTGAGCTAGGTTTTCAGACTGAAGGGCTTCGACTCTTCTGCTTCATGGGAATTGTGGATGGTCATGAGGAGCTTTGAGCACTTTTGTCCTCCCAGAGAACTTTGACATCCCGAGAGTTCACAGCTCACTCAAGTGATTGCTGTCCAAACCTTTGAGGAGAGAGTCCAACAGAGATCTGACACTCAAGACCGTCTTCCTACTAGCCTCGCCCATTGTGAAGAGAAAGTGCGAGCTCCATGGTATCTCATTTGTCAAAAGTCATTCAGAGTGTGGAAGAGGGTTTCCTTTACATCTGTCCTGGATTTTGTGGCCAAGACCCAGAACCCTGCTGTCCATGACTTCAGGCTCGGTTTCTCCTCCATTTCTTGCCTCCAAAATGGGATTATTGGTCACAATGACTTGCTTCTCTCTCCTTTGAGGGCACTATGGCGTTATCTAAAGAGAACGCAATGATTCGGAAAACTGGAGCTGCAGAAACTTCTACTCATGACCTGTAGAGTGAAGAAAAAAGTATCCAAAAACACCATTTTGTTCTGGCTATGTGAAACTGCCAGGCATGGCCTACCCTGCACCCAAAGATCTCCCAGAGCGTGAGCTTAGGAAGTCTGGGATATCATATCCATCCTAGCCCTCGGGGAGAACCTGTCCGTGGCATAAGTCTTTAAGGCAGGAGTCTGGATATGCCAGACAACCTTCACTGTCCAGTGTCTTCAGGAGTGTATACACAAATCCTTGTTATACCTTTACCTTCCTACTTGTAGTAGCTGTTCAGCAGGCCCCCGGGAAGAACCTGTCCGTGGCACAAGTCTTGAAGGCATGAGTCTGGAAATGCCAGACAACCTTCACTGTCCAGTGTCTTCAGGAGTGTATACACAAATCCTTGTTATACCTTTACCTTCCTACTTGTAGTAGCTGTTCAGCAGGCCCCCGGGAAGAACCTGTCCGTGGCATAAGTCTTTAAGGCAGGAGTCTGGATATGCCAGACAACCTTCACTGTCCAGTGTCTTCAGGAGTGTATACACAAATCCTTGTTATACCTTTACCTTCCTACTTGTAGTAGCTGTTCAGCAGGCCCCCGGGAAGAACCTGTCCGTGGCATAAGTCTTTAAGGCAGGAGTCTGGATATGCCAGACAACCTTCACTGTCCAGTGTCTTCAGGAGTGTATACACAAATCCTTGTTATACCTTTACCTTCCTACTTGTAGTAGCTGTTCAGCAGGCCCCCGGGAAGAACCTGTCCGTGGCATAAGTCTTTAAGGCAGGAGTCTGGATATGCCAGACAACCTTCACTGTCCAGTGTCTTCAGGAGTGTATACACAAATCCTTGTTATACCTTTACCTTCCTACTTGTAGTAGCTGTTCAGCAGGCCCCCGGGAAGAACCTGTCCGTGGCACAAGTCTTGAAGGCATGAGTCTGGAAATGCCAGACAACCTTCACTGTCCAGTGTCTTCAGGAGTGTATACACAAATCCTTGTTATACCTTTACCTTCCTACTTGTAGTAGCTGTTCAGCAGGCCCCCGGGAAGAACCTGTCCGTGGCACAAGTCTTGAAGGCATGAATCTGGAAATGCCAGACAACCTTCACTGTCCAGTGTCTTCAGGAGTGTATACACAAATCCTTGTTATACCTTTACCTTCCTACTTGTAGTAGCTGTTCAGCAGGCCCCCGGGAAGAACCTGTCCGTGGCACAAGTCTTGAAGGCATGAGTCTGGAAATGCCAGACAACCTTCACTGTCCAGTGTCTTCAGGAGTGTATACACAAATCCTTGTTATACCTTTACCTTCCTACTTGTAGTAGCTGTTCAGCAGGCCCCCGGGAAGAACCTGTCCGTGGCACAAGTCTTGAAGGCATGAGTCTGGAAATGCCAGACAACCTTCACTGTCCAGTGTCTTCAGGAGTGTATACACAAATCCTTGTTATACCTTTACCTTCCTACTTGTAGTAGCTGTTCAGCAGGCCCCCGGGAAGAACCTGTCCGTGGCATAAGTCTTTAAGGCAGGAGTCTGGATATGCCAGACAACCTTCACTGTCCAGTGTCTTCAGGAGTGTATACACAAATCCTTGTTATACCTTTACCTTCCTACTTGTAGTAGCTGTTCAGCAGGCCCCCGGGAAGAACCTGTCCGTGGCATAAGTCTTTAAGGCAGGAGTCTGGATATGCCAGACAACCTTCACTGTCCAGTGTCTTCAGGAGTGTATACACAAATCCTTGTTATACCTTTACCTTCCTACTTGTAGTAGCTGTTCAGCAGGCCCCCGGGAAGAACCTGTCCGTGGCACAAGTCTTGAAGGCATGAGTCTGGAAATGCCAGACAACCTTCACTGTCCAGTGTCTTCAGGAGTGTATACACAAATCCTTGTTATACCTTTACCTTCCTACTTGTAGTAGCTGTTCAGCAGGCCCCCGGGAAGAACCTGTCCGTGGCACAAGTCTTGAAGGCATGAATCTGGAAATGCCAGACAACCTTCACTGTCCAGTGTCTTCAGGAGTGTATACACAAATCCTTGTTATACCTTTACCTTCCTACTTGTAGTAGCTGTTCAGCAGGCCCCCGGGAAGAACCTGTCCGTGGCATAAGTCTTTAAGGCATGAGTCTGGAAATGCCAGACAACCTTCACTGTCCAGTGTCTTCAGGAGTGTATACACAAATCCTTGTTATACCTTTACCTTCCTACCTATAGTAGCTGTTCAGCAAGTTGTGTGAAGAACCCTGCTCTTTTAGGGACAAGAAGCGTCTCGTCTAATATAATGGTAGCAACGTGAGTAGAGTAAAAGGTAAGAATATCTTGCCCTTTTTCACTACCTGTTACCCTCTCTGGGGTGCAGCAGTCTTGCCGTTATGAGCTGGAGTGGACGCTTGATGCAGGTAAACAACACAACCGAGTAACATTTCTCTACAGTTAAGTTAACTGTATATTGAATTATCAACTGCATCTTTCCATATGATGGAGATGAACTGAATGTACACAAACAAATTTCTCATAAGTAGCCTACATTCTGATATCATATCCTTAGGAATATAGATTCTTCCATGACCAGTTATCTGGTAGGGATCTTGCCTAGTATCTGCAACATCTTTCAAGCTCAGATTGTTAGTTGGTTGACAGGAGTCAAAACTTCGCTCTTCTTGAGAACTAATGTGCAATGACATTTCCTGGGGTCGGTAAACCAGCCAGATTGGTTAATAAGGTCTCCCACCTTCCATAGGATTGACCTCTTGTTAAAGGCTGAAGGTTTGTTAATACATGTAGGAACAAATAAGTATAGTATCTAGAGTGATTTGTATTTTTCCTAACTCTTGAGTCCTGTAAGTTTCACTGCCTGCCATAAGCACCCTGCAAGTCAAAGGTTGAAGTGAGGGTTGTTCTACCTCCCAGCAACAATGTTTACCTCTTTAAAACTTAGAAATGGTTCCATCTTTGCTGGAGTTGTACTTGTATTAAAGGATTTTGGTCTGTATAGTCAGGAAAAATACAAAGTACAGTGTTTTAACATTTTAAGATACATATTGAAGTATTTGAACCTGGAGTACCGTAATTCACTTCTATGCTCTACTTCTTATGTATAAGTCTGTTTACAATCCCATTTTTATTGTTTGTCTTCGCCGATTTATTTCAGTGAGTCGTTATAGAAAATGGGAATCTATAAAAGATTAAGACTTGGTTATTATGGTTTTATGTTCACCATGACTTGAATTTCTAATTGTCTTAAGAAGTTAGGTGATTTGAAAGCTGGAGAGATTGTATGGCACCAATGTGGGATATTTTTGTAGAGATTATATTTATAAACAACTCAGTTGATGATGCAATTAAAGTTTTGGCAATTTTTAGAAGTATGGTTGAGCCTTGTTGAATGACCATGCTATGAAACATAGAATCTAGGTTAATTGCTTCACATTTTGGATTATTTAGGTGCTTTTATTAGGTATAATTAATGACCAGCTTTAAATAATGGATGAAAAATTATAGTAAGCATTTTTGGAATATAAGGTAGCTTCCATGATGAATAGTACATCTCTCAATGATGTTATCAAATTGAAGAAGCAGCTCCTTTAAGTATAAATATATTTAACATTCATTAATTTTTATAACTGTAGAATCTTATTACCTCTAGGAATAGCATACTTTACAACTGTTTTCAGTAGAGTTGTTTTTCAAGAGCATGACATGTTATATGAAGGCTATAGCATTTAGCTTGACTGGAGATGATGTTTTGCGTGTATTACTTTATAATTTTCAATATTAATCTTACCCGATAATCATGTAGCTGTCAACTCTGTTGCCGACAGAAATCTACGGTCGGGATACGCCAGCGATCGCTATACAGGTGGGGGTGAACACCACAGCGCCATCTGTGGTCAGGTACTCCAGTACTTCTTGTCAACACCACCTCAATTTTTCCTCTGTCGTGCTTCCGGCTAGACCTACATGGATACGCTGTTGATTCTGGAGTTATTGCTCACGATTTGGTGATGTATTTGCTCTAGAGTTTAGCCTTCGCTATTCAGGAAGCTATATCATTAGCTTAGCAAGTTTTTGGAATTAATTTGATTTAATTTTTTATTTAATTTTGGTACGAAGAGAGTATGAACTCTCTTTCACTTTTAAATGGCCGACCCTTCCCTTAGACGGAAGTGTTGGTGTCGAAGAGAGTATAGACTCTCTTAATTTTGCTTAACAAAAGTTATAGATTTATTTTATATCTCTCCGCCTTTTATAGGCCTCTTTGATTAACTTCCTTTTATTATAAACTTATTAAAATTAATTTTTATATTTGTTTATATTCGACCTTTCCTAATAGTAGGCGGTCTTTTCTTGGAACCGAAGTTAATTAACATTGAGCCCGTCATTTCGTTTTTACCTGTTAACATATTATGCTATTTTAATGTTTTTGAAAGAATTTCTTTGATAGTCTCGTACTGTTTTCAAAGTTGAACTAATGTTTTGTTTTGTCTCTGCAGTTGTTGACGTTCAGAACGTTCAACTTGCGCTCTATCATTACGATAGAGAGAGTGTCTATCACGGTGTCACGTTGCAGTAAGAGTAAACCGATTCTAGCGTTTTGTTCATTCTTTCTTAGCTTAAATGGTTTTAATTCTAATAAAGGAACTTTTTATTTGGGAAATCTTTCAGTTTTTTTCCTTTAACAATAATATGTTTTAACGATATATATAATTGGGCTCTTCTCTCAGGTGCTAAGTCAAGAGAGAGAGAGAGAGAGAGATAGAGACGGAGGGAGAGAGAGGAGGATAAACGTTTCGTTCAAGCGGGTAACGTTGTTATCGTGTTTGCTCTTCTCCCTAGTCTCTTTAGGGGAAGAAGGTAAACGTTTCTAGAGTTTTATTCTTGTTCTCAGGCTTTATGCGGTGAGAGATTTTAAACGTAGTTTATTTGATCTAGTGTTTAGTCTCTTTTCCAGCCACTGAATTATTTATCTTTCATTATGTTTTTCTGTTACATTGTAATACTGTTTTCGCAATTACTAACTTTTAATGAAGGATAGAATTGCGTGTTTCAGGTACAAACCACTTAAAGTTTCGAGTTCAGTGAAATAAGTGCAAACAGAAAATCAAAAGCGATAAAGTGATAAGCGCAAAGTGTTACAGTGTTGCGTTCGAGGGTTCGTCTGTTCGTGCCAGTTGTTCGCCTAGTCTGGGACCTCTTACAAGCTCCCAAGCCCAGGGGAGAAGTAACGTCGAAGGACTTATGGGTTCATCAGGCCTTGATCGACGAACAGACGTTTCCCTCCGTGGTTTCGGGTGTTACCAACTCACGTAGCCGACGTGATCACCCCACCCACACAAAGACGAGAGAGCCCTTTTATTCCTCGTCTGCGGAAGAGGTTTCTCGCAGAAACCATGGACCAAATCTTGCAGCTTTTAAGTGCAAGTCGGTCCCTTCCGCGCAAGTCCAACTCCTAGGTGGTGCCATTAGCACTGGGTCAGTTCGGACTTGCTGCAGTACGACAACTGCACACCTCCCAGAGAGGCAAGGTGGTATGCAACAGACAGTAACTCCGTCTGTTGCCGCACCAGCTGTTTTAGACCCTCAGTTTCAACGGACAGTAGCTCCGTTTGTTGTTGTCTTTCTTAAACTCTAGTGGTCTATGCTGCTGACAATGCAGTCTCAGCTTGCGGTGTTGATGCAGGAGTTTCAGGCAGAGAAGGTTAGCACACCTCCTCCTGCGAGCGCTCCTCCACCTCTGCGCAGTCCACCCTGCCAGACGTATGATGTTGAGGTTCCTCAACCTACCTCCACGCGTGAGCTGCCGCATTGGGAGTTGCCAGATACCAGCGCTGTGCAGCAACCTCCACTTTCCTTGAGGCAGGAGCCTCTTGCTATGCGGCAACCTCCTCAACACTTGAGGCAGGAGCCTTATGCTTTGCAGCAACCTCCTCTACCCTTGAGGCAGGAGCTTCATGTGTTGCGACAACCTCCTCCATCCTCGAGGCAGCAACCTCTTGCGTTGCGGCAACCTCCACCATCCTTGAGGCAGCAACCTCAACTCTTGCGGCAGCCACCTCCACTCTTGAGGCAAGAACCTCAACTCTTGAGGCAAGAACCTCAACTCTTGAGGCGAGAACCTCAACTCTTGAGGCAAGAGCCTCAACTCTTGAGGCAAGAACCTCAACTCTTGAGGCAAGAACCTCAACTCTTGAGGCAAGAGCCTCAACTCTTGAGGAACCTCATGCTATGAGGCAGCCTCCTCAACGCATGCAGCAACCGCATTCTTCACAGCATGAGCCTCTCACTGCGCAGCTACCTCCTCAACCCTTGAGGCAGACGCAACTCTTGAGGCAGGAACCTCACAGGAGCCTCATGCTATGCGGCATCCTCCTCAAACCATGAGGCAGGAGCCTCATGCTATGCGGCATCCTCCTCAACCCATGAGGCAGGAGCCTCATGCTATGCGACATCCTCCTCTACCCATGAGGCAGCCTCATGCTATGCGGCATCCTCCTCAACCCATGAGGCAGGAGCCTCATGCTATGCGGCATCCTCCTCAACCCATGAGGCAGGAGTCTCATGCTATGAGGAGCCTCATGCTATGCGGCATCCTCCTCAAACCATGAGGCAGGAGCCTCATGCTATGCGGCAACCGCCTCAACCCATGAGGCATGAGCCTCATACTATGCGGCATCCTCCTCAACGCATGCGGCATAAGCCTCATCCCTTGCAGCATGAGCCTCATCCCATGCAGCATGAGCCTCATACCATGCAGCATGAGCCTCATCCCATGCAGCATGAGCCTCATCCCATGCAGCATAAGCCGCACGCCATGCAACATGCTCTGCTTACCTTACAGCATGCTCTACATACAGCATGCTCTGCATACAGCATGCTCTGCATACAGCATGCTCTGCATACCTTACCGCATGCTTCTCAGTCACACATCTTTGGTTGTTGCCAACTCACTAGACTGTCAAGCAGTTTCATAACGTTGCCTTCTAGTCTGCTGCTTTTGCACCAGTGAAACCCTCACTGAGAGAACTTAGCTTTTCTCGGATATGGTTCCTGTAGATGAGAAAGTGCTATTCTCCCTCCTTCTGATATTCCCTTGAGGACTCTGTCATTTGGAGAGGAGCCTTTAGCTGCTTAGCCTCCTATGGACTTTTATTTAAGCATAACATGCTTCCAGGGAGGGTAATGGTTCCACTTCAGTCGCTAACCCCGTCTGTTACCACACCTGCTCCCATAGACCTTGAGCTGTGTTGCAAGACATGCAGTCCAAGCTTAGTCCTTGTTAGAGGATTTTTTGTTTACGGAGTCAGTGTGTCACTGGGAAGACGTTCAACAACCAGCAGAAGTGACTTGTTGTGACGCAGTGCGGCAACCTCAGCAACCCGATAAGGAGTTGTCTGTACGACCCAGACAGTCTAGACAGCTTCGGGTTGTCACTGTACTTCCTCGCTTCCCCATGGTTGACAGTTCACAGACTGTGCAGCAGTACCATGATCTTGTGTCCGGCTCCGTCAGACGACTAGCTTTTAAGAGCTCCCACAAGTCGTCGCTGTCTGGAGATTCTCAGATGGACTATGGATCTGACCAAGGAACTGGGCCTCCTGGTCAATTTTGAGGAGTCCCAGCTCGTCCCATCCCAGACCATTGTCTACCTGGGTATGGATCTTCAGAGTCGAGCTTTTCGGGCTTTTCCGTCGGCCCCAAGGATCTACTAAGCCCTAGATTGCATCCAGAGCATGCTGAGAAGGAACCGATGCTCAGTCAGGTAGTGGATGAGTCTAACAGGGACACTTTCATCGCTGGCCCTGTTCATCGAGTTAGGGAGACCCCACCTCCGCCCCCTTCAGTATCATCTAGCGGCTCACTGGATAAAGGACATGACGCTAGAGACGATCTCAGTTCCTGTTTCCGAAGAGAGGAGGTCTACTCTCACGTGGTGAAAGAACAGCTTTCTTCTCAAGGAAGTCTACCTTTGGCTGTTCAGAAACCCGACCGCCGTCTCTTCTCTGACGCATCAGACACGGGCTGGGGTGCGACTTTGGACGGACAGGAATGCTCGGGAACATGGAATCAGGAGCTAAGGACACTTCACATCTATTGCAAGGAGCTGTTGGCGGTTCATCTGGCCTTGATAAACTTCAAGTCCCTCCAGCTTAACAAGGTGGTGGAGGTGGACTCTGACAACACCACAGCCTTGGCTTACATCTCCAAGCAGGGAGGGACTCATCTGGTTAAAAGATCGAAAGCTCACGCTGGTAACGAGGTTCATTCAGGGCGATATGAATGTCATGGCAGATCGCCTTAGCCGGAAGGGTCAGGTCATCCCCACAGAGTGGACCCTTCACAAGAATGTTTGCAGCAGACTTTGGGCCCTGTGGGGTCAGCCAACCATAGATCTGTTCGCTACCTCGATAACCTAGAGGCTCCCGTTGTATTGTTCTCCGATTCCAGACCCAGCAGCAGTTCACGTGGATGCTTTTCTGCTGGATTGGTCCCATCTCGACCTGTATGCATTCCCGCCGTTCAAGATTGTCAACAGGGTACTTCAGAAGTTCGCCTCTCGCAAAGGGACACGGCTGACGTTGGTTGGCTCCGCTCTGGCCCGCGAGAGAATGGTTCATAGAGGTACTGCAATGGCTGGTCGACATTCCCAGGACTCTTCCTCTAGGAGTGGACCTTCTACGTCTACCTCACGTAAAGAAGGTACATCCAAACCTCCACGCTCTTCGTCTGACTGCCTTCAGACTTTCGAAAGACTCTCAAGAGCTAGGGGCTTTTCGAAGGAGGCAGCCAGAGCGATTGCCAGAGCAAGGAGGACATCCACTCTCAGAGTCTATCAGTCTAAAGGGGAAGTCTTCCGAAGCTGGTACAAGGCCAATGCAGTTTCCTCATCCAGTACCACTGTAACCCAGATTGCTGACTTCCTGTTACATCTAAGGAACGTAAGATCCCTTTCAGCTCCTACGATTAAGGGTTACAGAAGTATGTTGGCAGCGGTTTTCCGCCACAGAGGCTTGGATCTTTCCACCAACAAAGATCTACAGGACCTCCTTAGGTCTTTTAAGACCTCAAAGGAACGTCGGTTGTCCACTCCAGGCTGGAATCTAGACGTGGTCCTAAGGTTCCTTATGTCATCAAGATTTGAACCTCTCCAATCAGCCTCTTTTAAGGACCTCACATTAAAAACTCTTTTCCTCGTGTGCTTGACAACAGCTAAAAGAGTAAGTGAGATCCACGCCTTCAGCAGGAACATAGTTTTCACATCTGAAACGGCTACATGTTCCTTGCAGCTCGGTTTTTTGCTAAAACGAGCTTCCTTCACGTCCTTGGCCTAAGTCGTTCGAGATCCCAAGCCTGTCCAACTTGGTGGGGGACGAACTGGAGAGAGTACTTTGCCCAGTTAGAGCTCTTAGGTACTATCTAAAAAGGTCATAACCTTTACGAGGACAATCAGAAGCCTTATGGTGTGCTATCAAGAAGCCTTCTCTTCCAAGGTCTAAGAACTCAGTTTCTTACCTATTCAGGCTCCTGATTAGGGAAGCACATTCTCATCTGAAGGAAGAAGACCTTGCTTTGCTGAAGGTAAGTACACATGAAGTGAGAGCTGTGGCTACTTCAGTGGCCCTCAAACAGAACCGTTCTCTGCAGAGTGTTATGGATGCAACCTATTGGAGAAGCAAGTCAGTGTTCGCATCATTCTATCTCAAAGATGTCCAGTCTCTTTACGAGAACTGCTACACCCTGGGACCATTCGTAGCAACGAATGCAGTAGTAGGCGGGGGCTCAGCCACTACATTCCCATAATCCCATAACCTTTTTAACCTTTCTCTTGAATACTTTTTATGGGTTGTACGGTCGGCTAAGAAGCCTTCCACATCCTTGTTGATTTGGCGGGTGGTCAATTCTTTCTTGAGAAGCGCCGAGGTTAAAGGTTGTGATGAGGTCCTTTAGTATGGGTTGCAGCCCTTTATACTTCAGCACCTAAGAGTCGTTCAGCATCCTAAGAGGACCGCTACGCTCAGTAAGGAAGACGTACTTAATAAAGGCAGAGTAATGGTTCAAGTCGTCTTCCTTACCAGGTACTTATTTATTTTATGTTATTTTTGAATAACTAATAAAATAAAATACGGGATACTTAGCTTCTTTGTTAACATGTATGCTGGTCTCCACCCACCACCCTGGGTGTGAATCAGCTACATGATTATCGGGTAAGATTAATATTGAAAAATGTTATTTTCATTAGTAAAATAAATTTTTGAATATACTTACCCGATAATCATGATTTAATTGACCCACCCTTCCTCCCCATAGAGAACCAGTGGACCGAGGAAAAAATTGAGGTGGTGTTGACAAGAAGTACTGGAGTACCTGACCACAGATGGCGCTGTGGTGTTCACCCCCACCTGTATAGCGATCGCTGGCGTATCCCGACCGTAGATTTCTGTCGGCAACAGAGTTGACAGCTACATGATTATCGGGTAAGTATATTCAAAAATTTATTTTACTAATGAAAATAACATTTCAGTATCTCGACAAAGATTAACCCAGTCTTTCTTTTCTGATATTCAGGATTTTTCTAAAAACTAATTACCTTCACCATTTTTGGATGTTGAAAATGGGTGTTTAGAGAATGTAGTTATTAATGTATATGGTCCATGCAGTTTCCTACAGGGAAGGAATTATTAAAGTTTGGAGTAGTCGAAAGATTTCAGAGGGTTTGTAAATTTTAATTAATTTTCATGGTGCCAAGTTCATGTAAACTAAAGAAGAAATTTGGCTGGAGTAATTGCCTTGGGGCAAAAATTGTGCTTTTGTTTTAGTGATATTTAGAGACTTTCTAGAAAGGTAAATTTTGATCTAGTTATAATTGCAGTGATACAAGGCATCCTGATGAATAAGTTTGGAACTAAGAGCATGTTTTATAGTTAACGTCTCATCACATGCATGACATATTCGTGTAATATTTTATATGTATTTTTAGGTAGCTTCATCTGCTTACTTTTCAAGATAAACAAATGTCTTTTAGGACAAACTTTTCATGAAGGTATTTAAGCAGGTACTGTACCTTGTGCTTGCAATTCTATTTCGGTGGTAGGTTCACAATGGCTTTCAGAAAATTTCTCTTTCCTTTCTTTCCTTTTTTTGAAAAATTTCGTACAGTATATGCAAATCTGAGAAGTTAGCATCTATCTTTGTATTATCTGGACAATTGGTTTCATTCACTCTTGCTCAGATGTTAGGGAGGAAAAGAAAGTCTTTGCTTGACTTTAAAGATGATGATTGCCCTTCCTCTTCAAGAGATAATTTTTCTATTCTGAAAATATCTGTTCTATGGCAACAATGAATATCCTGTGTTTTAACCTTAAGCCTTTACAGTCATTCTCATTTTATTTTTATGACAGTTCCCTTAAAGCAGATCTGGGAATATGAAATGAGATCCCAATTATGAATACATTTTCATTAATAGCTTATTCAAATGTTCTTTTTACATAATTCTACAGGTTATGTATAGATTCTCATTTCATAACCAATGAAAGGTGTCAGAATTGTTATAGCAACATAAAGCTATTTAAGACTACAGTATTAGCAACATTAAGATCCTTGGGGGTATGATTGATGAATAGGTTTCTTCCTATTTAAGGCATGTAAGGTCTTTTACATATTTCAGAATTTAGGCAAAACATTTGGGTAAATTTTACCAGTTTATTTTTTTAATACCCAGAAGATGTATGGGCATTTATGATTTCTGTATGATTTGGGTAGTCTGAGAATGGGTTAGGAATGTATTCAAGGCTTGAGTAAAATGATTTGTCTGCCACCTTCCAATATTTTGCCAGCGTTACCTTTGGAGATACGTGTACTACTAATAGTTAGTTGTTTGAAGGTAGAAGAATGAGTATTTGCATAAGAATTTGGGAATTTAAAGTATTTGTTCTGATACAAATACAAACCAATGTCCTTTTAAATAAGAGTACATGTACTGTACAGTAAGATCAGCACCGCTGACCTGGCTGGGTGGAAATAAATGCGTCTTGTGTGGGAGAGTAGTGTGAGTGTGAATAAGAAAGAGGGATTAACCTGTTCTCTTGCATCACCCAAATCGCCATTTTAGTCATAGCTGTGGCCTTGACTGGTCGAACCACAACCAGAGCTTACTTTAGTAGTATTTTCTTTTGCGTTTTCTTTTTTAGTTTTTTGTATGGGTCTTCCTCTTTGAGTTTTGTCATAGAGCAGTCCGCGAGGTACAGAAGTCTCTTGGCTGTAACCAACAACGTTGTGGCACTTTTGAGTCGCCACGAGGTTGACCCCACTTAACCTGCGCTCCTTTCAGAGGCCTACAGTGTTCCTTTTCTTTCGCTTGCCCAGAATGTAAGCACTTGCTGGAGGTCCAATGGGCATGTTACAGTAGAGGGAGAATGAAGAAGTTGAAAAGGAATGCTAGCTTTCCAAGACTGCATCTGAGGCAGCTAACCCTATACCTTCTTTGTCATGCTTAGGATCCAAGTGTGTTTCTCCCTACCTAACTCAGGTAGAGAGTGCATGTTTGGCTGCTAGTCCCTATGCGCCAGTGAATATAGGCTAGCCAAGGCTAAGATAAGAGATTCTATGGTGCAGAATATTTTACTTATGTTAGAATGGTAGTACAAGAAGCATTGTTTGTGAATATTTTAACATTAAACTAGAGTACTGTATTTGACTATTTATAAAAAAATAATTGAAAATATATTGCTTTCCATTTACTCCACATCAGAGGAAGTTTGCGAGAAGTGTAGGGTCCTGTGTAACTTGGTCCAAAATTGGGTCAATTATTTAATTAATCTAAGTACTGTAAAGTGGTACCTTGGATAGTGAACATAATTTGTGCCAAAACATTGTTTGAACACTAAATTTTCAATCATTGAATATTTCAAACCCCGTAAGAATGAAGGGAAATAGCAATAATTGGTTCCTCACTCAAGCTTCTCCAAAAGCTTAGTTTATTGACATTTACTCTTGAAATTTACAAAAATTTTTAACCAGTATTAATCATATACTGTAACAAAAACAATTTGTTCCGTAACTGACATACAAACCACGCTATTTAATATGGGTTATTACTTTCGGCATAGCTGAAATGACGAGCCAATAGAATTTTAACGAGGGTTGACTACCCCACCGCTAGTTAGCGGGGGGTAGGGAGGGTAGCTTGCTACCCCCCCCTCACACACACCTGTGCTTGAGCTCACTTTGCTCTCGGCTCGGGTGGTAGTCGGACGTGTCCGCTTTCACCCACGCCTTTTTGACAGCCATTTAATGCTTTTTGCTTTTCCTTTTACAGGTGTGCATGAAGTTGGCCTCTGCTATGCAAAAGTGTCCTGGATTACCCAACCGCCCTTTTGGCACGTTTGTCGGCGGTCGATACAGACCCTCACACCCTTTGTCCTTATTGTAGGGGCCAGTGGTATGATAGAAATAAAGTGTGTGGTGAGTGTAGGAAGTGGTCTACCTCCCAGTGGGAGAGGTTTTCTCAGTGCCGGAAGAAGAAGTCCAGGCAGGATATTTCTCCTTCGAAGGTTTCTTTGAAAGGAGAAAATCCCAAGGGCTCTTCTTCCGTAGCCCAAACCTCCTCCGAAGCCCAAACCTCCTCCGAAGCTCCCACTCGATCGGTTTCTTCCAAAAAACTGTCGAGTGGTAGCGTAGGCCATAGTTCTGTTGCCCGATCTCAGGGTTTGGGAGAGGGAGTTGCCTCCTATAGCGAGGCAGCGCCTCCTCCTGCCCTGGGGGAGAATTTAAATATTCATGTGTCTAACGATGATTTGTTTCAGCTTTGGGCTTCCTTGAGGCTTGAGAGTTCGCCCTCCAAGGAAGCCTTGTTTGACATGATCTGGTTGGGGCCGCTGTCAAACAATCGCCGACTTTGGCAGAGGTTGATCCTCTGTCTATCGTTGACGTTGTCGTGGCAGAGGCTTCCGTTGCGATATCTCAAACCTCTGCTTGTGATGATCCGGTTGTAGCTGAAGACTTAGTTCCTCCCTCTGCACATCCTTCGAGGGAGGAAGTAAGTCCAACGGTCTCTCCTGCCAGTGATTCTCCCCCTCTGGGGAGTTCACTCACAGAGACTCCTCTTCGGAGGACTGCTGATGGTCAGCCCGCTGACCCCACGGCCCCCAGAGGGCGCATAAGGCATAAAGCCCGCCTTCCTCTTCGCCGTAGAGGCCTTCCTTCACCTCACAAGGGTGTTAGGAGGCGCCTCTTCGGTTCATGGTCTCCACAGTCCGCCGCAGAGAAACCTCGCCATCGTTCTCCGACTCTCACAGCTACAACCCTGGACCTCTCTGCAGATCGTTCGCGATCTCCTTCGGTGGAAGGTCGTCCTTACAAAGGACACGCCGACCTTTCACCCGTCAAACCTGCAGACCTGCCGTCGCCGTTCCTGGTTGCTGACGTGCTGTGGGCGCCAACGCATCCTGTTGTAAAACAGGCAACGGTCCCTTTGGGGCATCAAGGGCGTATGTGCAAGTTAGTGCATACGTTCCCTACGTGCCAGCGCTCACCTGTGCGCCAGCACTCACCTGCGCGCCAGCGCTCTCCAGATCGCCAGCGCGCTACTGCACGCCATGCGCACCTTTGTTCTCCTGTGTGTCATGCTCGCCTGCGCGCCAGCGCGCTCCTGCGCGCCAGCGCTCTCCTGCGCGCCAGCGGTCTCCTGCGCGCCAGCGGTCTCCTGCGCGCCAGCGCTCGCCTGCGCGCCAACGATCTCCTGCGCGCCCACGATCTTCTGATCTGGGCGCAGTGGGGAAGCTAACTTCTTCCCCTACTCGCCAGCGCTCACCAACGCGCCAGTGATCACCAACGCGCCAGTGATCACCAATGCGCCATCGTTCCCCGGCTGCGCGCCATCCCATCGCCACAGTTGATGTGCGCTCTCATGCGCGCCCGCGCGCAAGAGATGTTTCCTGAGCGCGCGCCCAAAAGTATCGCCCGCACGGGTTCTTCGGCTGGACCCTGCGGGAACAGTTACCTTCGCGCGCAAGCGCTTATCCTTCCTTCAGCGCACCTTCTGCCTTCTCCAGCTCGCGCCCCTGCGCGTGGGTGCGCACACCCTCGCCCGCGCGCGATCCAGGGCATTTCCCATTGCGCGAGCGCCAGCACGCTCCCCAGCACGCTCCTCTCAACCCATGCGCGAGGCTGCAGGACAACGCACGGCCAGGTCATCATCGTCGCGTGTGTCCCCCCCCCCCCCCCCCCGCAAGTACAGAACAGCGCGCTCGCCGGCAGGGGGGAAGATTCCGGAAAGGTCCAGGGACTTTTCTTCTCGTTCATCATCTAGGGATCGGTTGATCCCCTTCCCTCCAGAGGGAGCTTCTGACACCGCAGCCGTCGGTCAGCAACCTTGGTTTGGGTCCCTAGTCAGAGCGGTCATGCAGGCTTTTAAGCCTGTTCTGAGCTGGGCCACAAATCATTGCAGCTTCTACTCCCCTGAAGAGGAAGAGAGGAGTGTCGAACATGGTAACTTCTCCGAGGGCAAAGCTGACTCCTCGGAAGTCCTTGAGGAAGGCCTCCTCACCCCCCCAGACTTTCACTCCCTCCCCTTCCGACGAAAAGATTTCCCGTCCTCAGGGGAGTCACGTGAGGTGAGGCGTTCCCCCATCGCACCAATGAGGGAAACCCCACCTCGCGCTGAAAAGTCTTCACGGGTAGGGGTGGAGAAGAGCCTCTGACCATCGTTGTTGGAGTCCTGCATCCCTCCCAGGAGGGAGTTGAAGGACTCCAAGACTGTGCCAAAGTCATCTTCAAGGCTCAGACCGGAGCCAGCCAAGCACTCGGAAAACGTCCTCGAGTCCCCCCAAGAAGAGCCTTTGGGGACAGAAGACTTCGCTGCTAGCCCTTCAGGAGGAGAGCTGCAGGAGTCAGAGCATGCGTTCTGGCAGGGTCTGACCCTTATGAGGAATCTCAATGGGTTTGCGGATCCAGAGATTCCCCCTCGTGAGGGCAAAGACACGGTCTTGGACCGAGTCTTTGGGACTCAAAAACCCTCGAAGGCCAGTGCGGCTTTGCCCTGGTCTCAAGGGGTTAAGAGTGCCAGAGACAAGGTCGAAGCCCAGCTCTCCGAGCTTGCCTCCTCCAGCCGATCCAGCGCCGGCATCAAACTCCTTCCACCTCCTCGTGTCCAACAGAGGAGGTACTTTGACATCGTTGAGGAGACTTGTTTAGCTCTTCCCCTACACCACTCTTTGGTAGAGCATACCAGGGGAACCCTCTACAGAGACTCTCCAACTTGCAGGTTTCGTTCTCGGCTACTGAGATCCTTAGCCAGGAGAAGGTAGCGAAGTGTGCCTTGCAGGCAACTTTGTGGCTGGACATCTGGCTAGGGTCCCTGGGCATCCTGTTACATTCAGAGGACTTGTCCAAAGAAAGTACCAGGAAGGCCATGGAGACCTTTTTACTCTCGGGCACTCGCACTATCGAGTTTCTAGCCCACCAAGTCTCGAACTTGTGGGCTAATACCATCTTGAAACGTTGAGATGCGGTGTCTGAGAGATTCCATCAAAAGGTCCCCAATATCGAGATCAGCAGGCTCAGACATTCTTCCGTTATGGGGAAGAACTTGTTCGAGCCTAAGGACGTGGAGCAGGCGGCTGAGAGGTGGAGGAAGTCCAACCAGGACTCTCTCCTACATAGGGCTCTAACATCGAAGCCCTATAAACCTCCAGCACCCCAGCAACCACGTCCTACCAAGACCACGAAACTGGCAGCTGCAGCAAAGACGACGGTGTCTGAGCCCTTTCCTGTTAAGGACAAGAAAGGCAAAAAGTCCTCCAGGGGAGGAAAGAATCCTAGAGGGAGCAAACGCTAGGATTTGCAGTCCCCCTGCATGTCCACCAGTGGGGGGATGCCTACAAAGTTGCGCGAACAGGTGGCAGCAACTCGGGGCCGATTCCTGGACGATTTCCGTAATCAGTCAAGGATATTGCGTCCCGTTCACAACATCTCTACCTCCCCTGACAGCGGATCCAGTGTCATTGAGCTCCCTTGCCATGGGATCGGCAAGGGGGCAAGCCCTTCGGGCAGAAGTCCAGACCATGTTGAAGAAGGGCGCTCTCCAGGAGGTCCTCGACGGGTCCCCAGGCTTCTTCAGTCGACTCTTTCTTGTAAAGAAGGCGTCTGAGGCTGGAGACCAGTCATCGACCTCTTGGCTCTGAACAGGTTTGTCAAGCAAACTCTGTTCAGCATGGAGACCACAGACACGGTCAGACTTGCAGTGAGACTGCAAGACTTCATGTGTACACTGGACCTGAAGGACGCATACTACCAGATCCCAGTCCATCCATCTTCAAGGAAGTACTTGAGATTCAGCCTAGACAACAAGGTGTACCAGTTCAAGGTGCTGTGTTTCGGTCTCTCCACAGCACCACAGGTTTTCACCAGAGTGTTCACCCTAATATCGTCGTGGGCACACAGGATCGGCATCCGTCTCCTCCGTTATCTGGATGACTGGCTGATCCTAGCAGACTTGGCGTCAGCCCTTCTTCGACACAGACAAACTTCTGGGACTTTGCCAAGATCTGGGGATCATGGTAAATCTCGAGAAGTCTTCTCTGCTTCCCACTCAAAGACTGGTATATCTAGACATGATCATAGACACCAATCTCCACAAAGCCTTCCCATCAGACGACAGGATAGCAAGGCTGAGGAGGGTCGCAAGCCCTTTCCTCAGACGAGAAGAACTTCCAGCCCAATTGTGGTTACGTCTCCTCGGTCACCTCTCGTCTAGTTCCCAACGGTCGCCTCAGGATGAGATCCATCCAATGGCGACTCAAGTCTCGGTGGAATCAGGGTTACGATTCCCCGGACGTCATGATCCCTATGGGTCCTGCGGAACAGACGGACCTTCAGTGGTGGGTGACAGACGAGAACCTACGAAGAGGAGTGGATCTTCTCGTCCTCCCTCCGGATTTGATGCTGTTTTCGGATGCCTCAAACAAAGGGTGGGGGCCCCATGTTCTGCAACACAGGACCTCAGGCCTGTGGTCAGAATCAGAAAAGTGTCTCCATATAAATCTGCTAAAAATGAAGGCCATATTCCTGGCCCTTCAACAGTTCCAACAATACCTGGCGGGTCACTGTGGTGGTGATGAGCGACAACACCACAGTAGTGGCTTACATCAACAAGCAAGGAGGTACCTTTTCAAAGCAGCTATCCCATCTCGCAGTAGAGATACTGAGATGGACCGAAGCCCACTTGATTCCACTATCAGCATGCTTCATTCCAGGAAAGAGGAATGTGCTCGCCGACAGTCTGAGCAGAGTGTCTCAGATAGTGAGTACTGTGTGGTCTTTGGATCATCAAGTAGCCAACAGAGTCCTGACTTTGTGGGGTTCCCCGACTGTGGATCCGTTCGCTACAGCGTTGAACTTCAAGCTTCCGCTGTACTGCTCCCCAGTCCTGGATCCCAAGGCGCTCTGGCAAGATGCCTTCCAACAACGGTGGGACAACATCGACGTATACGCCTTTCCCCCGTTCTGTCTGATGAGGAGGGTGCTCAACAAGACCAGAATATCGGTCAATCTTTTGATGACCCTTATATCTCCCCTATGGCATCACGCGGAATAGTTTCCGGACCTTCTGCAACTCCTAACGGAACTTCCGAGAGAACTCCTCCGCAACACGTGCTACTCAAACAACCACACACCAACATCTTCCACAAAGCCATAGCTTCGCTACGACTTCACTATCCAGCATCTCCTCGCTGAGAGAGGATTTTCACAACAAGTAGCGGTCAGGATGTCTGGCCACCTGCGAAGGTCATCCGCATCTGTCTACCAGGCAAAGTGGGGAGTCTTCTGTGGTTGGTGTCGTGGAAGGGGTATCTCTCCACTCGATGCCACTATTCCAGCAATAGCGGAGTTCTTCGTGTATTTGCGGGAAGAAATGTGCCTTTCAGTCTCGGCGGTGAAAGGCTATCGCTCGGCCTTAAGTCTAGCCTTCAGGCTCAAAGGAGTAGGCATTTCTTCCTCGCTGGAACTTTCCTTACTCATACAAAGTTATGAACTTACCTGCCCTCAGTCGGAAGTGAGACCTCCTCCAGGGAATGTGGTTCGAGTTCTCAGGTCTCTTAAGAGACCTCCCTTCGAACCATTACACCGGGCTTTAGATCGCCACCTAACTTGGAAGACGGTGTTCCTACTAGTTTTGGCCTCGGCCAAGTGAGTCAGTGAACTTCATGGTCTCTCTTATGACATCGCCCATTCAAGGGGATGGGGGGAGGTAACGTTAAAATTCGTCCCCGAGTTTATTGCTAAGACTCTGAATCCAGGAGTGCCGGACCCTTGATTCAACTCCTTCCAGATTTCGAGTCTTCGTTCTGTAACAGATGACCTAGACTATCTCCTCCTGTGTCCAGTAAGGAGTCTGAGGCTATATCTCAAAAGAACGGCTGCAGTACGTCCCCAAGTGCAGGCATTGTTTGTGAGCACTGGGAGGACTAAGAGGAGGGTTACCAAGAATACCATCTCGGCATGGATTCGTAGGGTGATCCATCTGTCCCTGAATCCAGACCCTCCTCCGTCACGTCGCCCTAGAGCACATGACGTCAGGGGCATAGCTACGTCCCTGGCCTTCAAGAAAAAATTTTCAGTGACGCAGGTGCTCCAAGCTGGGGTGTGGAAGCGTCAGAAGACCTTTGCACCCCACTACCTGCAAGACTTGACCCACAGGAGGCTCGATACATTTTCTATTGGTCCTGTGGTGGCTGCACAACAGCTGGTTTAAAACCTCAGGCTCCTTAATGGACAAGTAGCAGAAGGTTGAAGGCATTGTTACCCGGTCTTTAGTCTGCATGAATGAAAAGGTTTGTCTGGGCCTTATTCTTTTCTTCATCCTCCCCTCTCTTGGGGAAAGCAGCATCCTGGGTTCTCTGCACAGCTGACCTCAAACCACTGCAGGTAAACCATGTTTCCTTGTGTTCCTAGTATTAAGCTAATACTGTCACGTCCCCGTACCCTGACAAGGTGGTACTGTATTGGGAGAGTCCTAGCCTAAAGTTTCCATCTGAAGGACTACAGGTCAACTTCCTAGGACGAGTCACACTTCATACCTTCACACACAGCTTATGTAGGCCGCAGCCCTTGCGTAGCAAGGTTCTAGCGAGGTGCAGGGACTCCTTATTGTTGAGTGCTGACACACTCAGATACTAAGTCCCTGGGCAAAGCCAAAAGCCAGTACTGGCTGGGACTTTCCACCCTTCCTAATGGGTGAATCACCCATACTAAATAGCGTGGTTTGTATGTCAGTTACGGAACAAATGACAAATTCGTAGGTAATTTGTATTTTCCCTAACTATGCAAACCTTAGCTATTTAATCAAACTTGCCCGCCAGCCCTATCCCCCTTGAAGTCCTACCTTTAAGCAAAGTGAGCTCAAGCACAGGTGTGTGTGTGAGGGGGGGAGTTAACAAGCTACCCTCCCTACCCCTGCTAACTAGCGGTGGGGTAGTAAACCCTCATTAAAATTCTAATGGCTCGTCATTTCAGCTACGCCGAAAGTAATTACCCATATTAAATAGCTAAGGTTTGTATAGTTAGGAAAAATACAAATTACCTACAAATTTGTCATGTTAATTAAAGGGTAAAACGAGAGTTCCAGCTCTTTTAGGCCTGCCTCCCTGTAATAACTAGGCCACTTAGGATTTAAAGATAGATACTATAGAAAAAAAAGCAGCTTTATTTCTATTTTAATTCTCTACTGTATATGGTACAGTATTATGTAACATGTATAGCAAATGGCAACTGCTTATACAGGTACTGGATTACTAAGCAAGAATACTATTTTTAATATTTGAAGATATAATTTGGGTCTACCGGTTTCTAAAGTAGTTAGTCTAGTTACCCAATTCTTAGCAAGCCTTTTTGATTTGCTATCAGATTGCACCTCAGAAAAAAAAATTGATTGAACTCAACACTCGGTTTATTCCTTGAACTTTTTACTCATTAACTTAGACGATTAAATACTGTACCATAACTTAATACTCTTGAGTCATGAAATGATTATACCTACAGTATGTTGACTCCCTTCCTTACCATCCATTAGGTATAGTTCTGAAAGGTACCTTACTCTTCCCACAAACATTGTTTAGGGTAAATTAAAGGCACCAAAGTTTTTTCCACTTATTTTTGTTTACCAATTACTGCTAATTATAGGATAGTTCATTCCTACAATGCTAATCCATTCTTAGATATGACACATGATCAGCTGACCCCTGGCACATGTGCACAATCTGGGAAGTATCAGAAAAACTACCTTTAATGCATACGATTGTCGATCTTGGGAAAAACTTGTTTATGAATAATGAATATTAGAATTGTTTAATTGCCTTATACTATCTCATTTTTATTTCATAGCTTATAACATTGCATTAGCTGCATTTTGCTATCTTCTGAACCCACTTCAAATATCTTAGTATGGTTAAGAGTGATAGATTTTAATACTGAATAAAAAAAAATTAGTGTTTTCTTGTCTTATCTGTTGTCACCTAATGACCAGATACTTATGGGTGTTAAGATGTAATTAGGTGTAGTGCTTTTGAGTAACAGTACTGGTGACAGACCATATACAATACTATATTGTACAGTTTTTGTTATTGTTTGAAGATATGATAGGATCTTTCAGTAGGTAATACAGATTTAATGGAATAGGGATATTAGTTGTACTATACAGTATTATACAGTATGTGAAGTTTATTTTAGCCATTGATATGTAAATTGCTGTTATAAATCAAACTAAACTGTGCATTTTTGTTAATTTAATATCCTGTTGAGTGTTTTTAATGTGTCTGTATGATTGGTGTTTGTAAGTAGATTCCTTGTGAAATACAGGGCTTTTATCTTACCTTAACAAAAGGATAACCCCTTTAGTAATTACAGTACTGTAGTGTGTTATGATTTTTGGCATGTGTGTTGTCTTATTAGTTAAAGAAGTTTGTATCCAGTATTGAAATATTGTTTTTAAAGTACATCAATACTGTAATTTGCATCCATCTTGTGCTAATATATCTGTTCATGATGTAAGTGGTACCTCAGTTTACAAGTTTAATTCATTTTGGGAGCAAGCTCACAAACTAAAATGCTTATAAACAAAAATTTTTCCCATAAGAAATACTGTAAAGGAAATACACTATGTATTCTACACGTCCGTAAATATACATATACTTTTTTTATAGGTTTTATAATGGAATTTAGTGAAAGAATTATAACCCCTAACACCCCAATTGAATGCAAATTGATAATTCGCAATCGAAAAAAATATTTGCAAATTAACTCTCCCTTTATCTTTGAGGAGAGTCATGGAGAAGAAAGAGGAGGAGGAGGAAGGGATTACTGCTTGGAGGGAGGATCTACCTATATGGGAACTTCGGGTAAAATATCTGGAGTTTTTTTTTGTGAAAGATGTACACTATCACTTGTTGAATCATTAAATTTACTCTTTATAGACACTTAGTTGTACTTTTTTTCATTCAGTTTTGGCAAGGAACATACAGTATTTAGAGCCCATTTTTTTGCCCCAGTGAACACTGTGTGTGGTATATAGGCACCGCGTGACCAATTTCATGCTAGTCTCGTTAGTAGTTGTCAACAAAAAATGCATAGAGGGAAATATTTGGTTGAAGGCTAATATAGTGCTCATAAATCTATTTGAATTTTTATGCTTGTAAGCCAATTTGAATTTAATGATTGTAAGCCAATTTGAATTTTTATGCTCTTGAACCAATTTGAATTATGCTCATATACCGATATGCTTGTACTGTACTGTATTTAGTCACTTGTAAACCGAGGTACTACAACTGTACATGGCTTTTGATTCTGCATACAGTAATCGGCCTTAATACAAATTCTGTGTGACATTTGAGATGTCAATAGACCTTCTGAAAAAGCTGTTTTATATGTAGATAATTTTTACTAGGACTTAGGGATCTATGTGAATGTAAAACAACAAACATCTTTATTTGAAGTTATGATAAGGTATTTAGACAGGTACTGTACTATACTTGATTGGAGGAAATTCTGCTATATCTTTAATAATTTTCTAAGCGTGAATTATTCTACAGTTCCTTTTGGAGTTATGAATGAGTCCTTTCACTTTTAGTATTTCTATTCATCATACATTTTAATTTCAGGTACAAATTCCTCGACTCAAAATTTGTTGGAACAGCTATGAAAGTTGTTTTGCCAAAGATAGCGTGTGATGCTCTGATCATAACTCCAATCAACCTTACAATTTTTTATGTGGGTAAGTCATGTGTTTAATGTAAATTGTTTGTTTGCTGGGTTGAATATATGTTCAACCTAGTATGTTTGCAGTAGGCCTTGATTTAATTAAAACAAATATTTTTGGTCCTGGTATTTTTGGGACTTCTAACATGTCAATGATATCGAGGAATGGTATTTGTGTTGCTGTGCTGGATACTTTCTGTTTTTATTCTACCATTGTTCACATTTCTTCAAGGTACATCCCTCATGGATCAGTTTCTTGCAGCATTGTTTTGCTTTTTAGATGAAACACATGTTCTGAGATTACTCTCCTTAGTCATGCAAAGAAAATTAAATTCATCTATTAGGTGTAAAAAAAAATGTATGTGAGCATGCAACAGGTAAAAATGCAGGACAAAATTATCAGGAAAAAATAAAAGAAATCATTTAATCATTTTTTAAAAGAACCCTATACTGTACAATTGTCATATACTCATAAGATGGAAAACAGTGTAGAAAGTAAATTTACTGTGAGCAAAACTGGACGTGGGACCAAGTAACTAGTTTAAGAAAATTTTTAAATTATTTAGTTGAAATACTCCTTGATCAAATTTTAAAGAATACATGTCTGGTGACTTGTCAAACTTGACTGCAGTGGTTAGGAATGTTTACTTAATGGCTTGACCTTAGATGGCCGGGATTTATCAGCTGAATAAGAGCAAAGGCAAGTTTGATAATGAAAACTGTCATTATTGTGTTTTTTAAAGATTCATTCTGTGAATTATCAATCTTCCAAGTTGTTTGTATTTATTACATGAAAGCATTTGTATTAGAGGTGTTAAAGGTTTTGAAATGTGATTAATGCTGAAGTGTGGGGGGAAAAATTAATCCCTAAAATAGTCTTTACAGTCTCTACAATAATGAAGTTTTGGCACTTGGTTACAATTTTTCAGATGTTATTTATAATCATAGATTAAATTTGAGAACTATGATTAGTAAAAGCTTTATTTTTTCAAAGGAATGAGTGCCATGGAAGGAAAGGAAGACCTTCTGGATGAATGGAGGAATAAGATAGTGCCAACATTTTTGGTAAGTTGAAAGTCATTATCATCTCCTCTTACGCCTATTGACACAAAGGACCTCGGTTAGATTTCGGCATTTGTCTCTATTTTGAGCTTTTAAATCAATACTTCTCCATTTATCATCATCTACTTCACGCTTCATCGTCTAGTCATGTAGGCCTGGGTCTTCCAACTCTTCTTGTGCCTTGTGGAGCCCAGTTGAAAGTTTGGTGAACTGATCTCTCTTGGGAAGTGCGTAGATTATTGGAACTAATAGCAATCACTGCTCTTTGAGGTAGCACTCAAGTTATCATTACATAAATAATTTCCCAATTAAAATAAAATACTTTAAGAATAGTAACAACATTAAGACAGATCTTTCATATATATTTATATAAACTTTACAAAGACAATGTCATCCTGTTCAACATGTAATCTCTTATAGTTTTATTTCTAATCCTGTCCTGCCATTTAACTCCCAATATTCTTCTGAGGGCTGTATTCTCAAATCTACAAAATCTGTTGGATATTGTTTCATTGCTATACCGCGACTTGTGCGCATACAGTAACACCGATCTCATTAAACTGATATATATAGCTTGATTTTTATTTTTAATTTCAGGCGATTTGATTTCCAAATTTTACTTAGCCTAACCATTGTGTGATAAGCTTTTTTCAATCTTCCATTAAATTCCATTTCTAAAGATCCTGTATTAGAGATCATAGTTCCTAAATATTTAAATGATTTTACCTCATTAATCCCTTCTTCCACTGGTATTTCACCTTCCATTGCATATTCCGTTCTCATCATCTATTTTTATTTTTCTTTTTTTATTTATCTTGAGCCCAACCTCATGCTATATTTCATGCATTCTAGTAAGCAAGCTTTGCAAGTCTTATGGCATTTTGCTAATAAGGACAACGTTATCAGCATACTCTAGGTGCGCTAATTTCCTGTTACCAATCCAGTCCAATCCTTCTCTGCCATCCTCAACTGTTCTATGCATTACAAAATCCATGAGAAGAATAATCAAGATAGGTGACAACACATTCCTTTGGAGTACTACACTGTTCACTGGAAATTCCTTTGATAGGGACTCCATTAACATTAACTTAGCACTTGTTATGCTCATGAACAGACTTAATCAGATTTACGTATTTAACAGGAATTGTAATAACGCAGGACTCTCCATAAAATTGACTGATGCACACTATCTAAGGCATTTTCATAGTTCACAATACCATCAAAAGTAGATTTCTATATTACAGTATACACATTGCTGTACAACATGTCCTAAGAGTGTGCCAAACTGAAAGTAGAAAAAAATTCGTTAAAAAAAAAGTATTTAGACATTTTGACTAAACTTTCTTTCGTGGATAATGTTAAATATGAATACAAGTATTGTTGGCATGATATAATGAAATAACACTGTGACGTCATATATAGAAAATGAATAAGTTTCAGAAATATCCTACTGGCATTATTAATTGTGCTAAAGACACAAAATTTAACATGGATGTACTTAAACATTATACAAATAACAGTACATTGTTGTTTTTTTGGTATTTCCCAAAATATAGCTAATTATCATGCTCACAAGATGGCTGCCCAGAATGACGCCACAGAAACCTAGGATTTTTCTTGATTTGATTCCAAATGACATAGTCATTTCCAGTATGTCAAAAAAAAAAAAAAAAAAAAAAAAAACTCTGCGACTAATATCAACATCCTTGAGATGTTTCAAGTTCAAGTAAATATGTTAAAAAATTTATTTCTATTAATGTGAAAAGCTTTATTTTTTAATATTTGAAGTACTGTACAAAAAACTTGGCTACGGACGTTTAAAGTTTGGAAATACTTGTAACACATTTCTCTCTTGAAATTTTTCATTTCCAGGCATAAAACTCAACATATGATACTGTGGGCAGCTAATAAATCATTTACAAAAATATTAATAACTAATTTTGGGTTCCAACTTACCATGAGGTTGCTTCTAGGCACCACTGCAATTTTTGTATTGATTTCATTTTTGCACCCTTGCCAGCTAATTGCTTCACTGCTGAGGTATCCTCAGGGCAACAAATCATTGGAGAGGTTTTTTTTTTTTTTAATCTGGCATTGGTGGGTGCCTTCCCTTTCCTCAATGGTACTTGTCAGCAAAAAACAAATGGCACTATGAAAGTGGTGCCATTCTGGGACCGTAAGTCTCTACCTCTTCAGCAATAGTACGTTCTTCTTCTTGAACTTTCCTTATTTTCCTTGTCTTTGCCTCTTCTTTATTGCTTTCTTTTCTTATGGCAGCACAATTTTTTTTCATGTTATTCCGTAAGTTTTCTTGCTTCCTTGCAGAACTTCCCTCTGGTGTCTTAACTTACAGGAGTCCATGGTTAAATTTTACCACTGCACAGTATAGGCTAAAAAGAAACACAAAAATGGTCAAAGCAATTGGAAATAACAGAAAATAACAGATCACTTTAGGAGTAAAACTACAACAACCATTCTTCAAGGGAAGTGAGATATTACTGATTTAATGGGCTATAATTGGTTATTGTATGGTGGACTTTGGTCAATTAGTGGTTCTACTAAAAGAAAAAAAAATGTCAGAAACCACCATATATATAAGACATAATTACATGACAACAATAAGTAAATACAATCTTTATCAAGAGTTGCATATACTGTATTCAAAAGCATCATGTCCACTCTTTAAAGGGTTACAAGTCTGCCTTTAAACACCTCTACAAGCTATTATAAGCTCTCAAATAGATTTTTCACACTTTCTCGTGATTGTTGAATGTTGAAAGATTAGAAATAATGAGTTTCAAAAAAGCTTCTTTTCATGTTTTTTTTGGTCTAGTGCCCCTTTGAATTAGAATTTGGTCAGTACAACTTCTACCTTTTTGAAATCCTGCTTGTTCATCTCAGCTTTTCATTAATCTTTCTCTCTAGTCTTTAGAATGAGCATACTATACATTTTTATGACACCTGATGTAAGCGTGATGCCTCTATTTTTCAATATTAAACTTACCCGATGATCATATAGCTGTCAGCTCTGCTGCCCGACAGAAAAACCTACGGGCGGAATACGCCAGCGATCGCTATACAGGTGGGGGTGTACATCAACAGCGCCATCTGTCAAGTAGGTACTCAAGTACTCGATGTCAACACAGAACCAATTTTCTCTCTGTCGTGCCACTGGCAAGACCTACCTAATACGCTGTTACTAACTGGATTTGTTTTCACAACTATTTGGTGAAGTACACTATTCCAGTTTTGAGCTTTCGCTATGCAGGGGTTTTATCTTCATTTCAAAACTTGAACTCGTTTTGGATAGATTTAATTATGGTGACAAAGAGAGTATGGACTCTCTTTCACTTTTATATGGCCGACCCTTCCCTTAGACGGAAGTGTGTTTAGGTTTTTAGTAATTTTGCTTAACACGTTATAGATCTATATATTTTATATCTCTCCGCCTTTATTAGGCCTCTTCGATTAACTTTCCTTTTATTATAAACATATAAAAATAAATTTTTATGTTTTGTTTATATGCGACCTTTCCTTTTAGTAGGCGGTCCTAACTTGGAACCGAAGTTAATCAACGTTGAGCCCGTTATATCGTATTTAACCTTTAAAGAATTTAAAACTTTTTAAATTTAATGTTTTATGAAAGAATTTCTTTGATAGTCTCGTACTGTTTTCAAAGATGAACTAACGTTTAGTTTTTTAGTCTACGCAGTTGTTGACGTTCAGGACGTTCAACATGCGCTCTATCGTTACGATAGAGAGAGAGTGTATCACGGTTTCACTTTGCAGTAAGAGTAAACCGATTCTAGCGTTTCGTTCATTCTTTCTTAGCTTAAATGGTTTAAATTCTAAATTAAAGGAACTTTTTATTTGGAAAACCTTTCAGTTTTTTCCTTTAGCAAATAACATGTTTTGACGATATATAATTGGGCTCTTCTCTCAGGTGCGAAATCTAGAGAGAAAGAGAGAGATAGAGACGGAGGGAGAGAGAGGAGATAAAACGTTTCGTTCAAGCGGGTAACGTTGTTCTCGTTTTACTCTCCTCCCTAGTCGCTGTAGGGGAAGAAGGTAAAACGTTTCTAGGGTTTTATTCTTGTTCCCAGGCTATGTGCGGTGAGAGATTGTAAACGTAGTTTATTTGAACTAGTGTTTAGTCTCTTTCCCAGCCACTAAATTCTTTATCTTTATATATGTTTTCTGTTGCATTATACGACTGTTTTCGCAATTACTACCTTTTAATGAAGGGTAGGATTGCGTGTTTCAGGTAGAAATCAGTAAAAGTTTCGATTTCAGTGAAATAAGTGCAAAACAGAAAATCAAGTGATAAAGTGATATGCGCAAAGTGTTACAGTGTTGCGTCCGAGGGTTCGTCTGTTCGTGCCTGTCGTTCACCTAGTCCGGGACCTCTTGCAAGCTCCCAAGCCCAGGGGAGAAGTAATGTCGAACGACTTATGGGTTCGTCAGGCCTTGATCAACGAACAGACGTTTTTCCCTCCGTGGTTTCGGGCGTATCTACCCAAGATCGCCCCACCCACACAAAGACGAGAGAGCCCATTTACTTCTCGTCTGCGGAAGAGGTTTCTCGTAAGAAACCTTGGACCAAGGTCTCGCAGCTTATTAAGTGCAAGTCGGTCCCTTCCGCGCAAGTCCAACGGCCCAGGTGTAGCCACTGGGTCAGTTCGGACTTGCTGCAGTCTTCCGATGACTGCACACCTCCTAAGAGAGGTAAAGCGGTACCGCAACAGGCAGTAACTCCGTCTGTTGCCGCACCTGCTGCCGTAGACCCTAAGTGGTCTTTGCTACAGTCTATGCAGACACAGTTAGCATCTTTTTTGCAGGAGTATCGTGCGGAGAAGGTTGACGCTGCACCCGTTAGCCTACAACCTACCACGGTTGTGCGCCCAGCAGACGCTGTGGCTGCCTGCTCCCACACTCCAGCTGTGAGAGCTCCTCCACCCATGCGCAGTCGACCCTGCCAGACGCATGCTGACGTTCACAGACGCACGGAACCCTCCGTTGACGTGCGTGTACTACCACAACAACAGGAGGGTGGAGTTAAGCTGCCGTGGTTTGACACGGTGCGTCAGCCTCCGCAACCCACTGTGGTTACCACCACTCGCCCGCAGCAGTCTAGTCAGTCAGGAGTTGAGGCTTCCCCACACAGCTTTGGTTGTTGCCAGCTCACAGACTGTCAAGCTGTTACATGACGTTGCCTTCTGGTCTGCTATTAATGCACCAGTGCTGTATGTCCTCACGCACCTGTTGTGGTTGACAGTTCAGTTTTTTGACAGTTCACAGACTGTCAAGCAGTTACATAACGTTGCCTTCTGGTCTGTATGCTAATGCACCAGTGCTGTATGTCCTCACGCACCTGTCGTGATTGACAGTTCAGTTTTTGACAGTTCACAGACTGTCAAGCATTACATAACGTTGCCTTCTGGTCTGCTGCTAATGCACCAGTGAGACCCTTACTGAGATAACCTAGCTTTTCTCGGACAAGGTTCCTGTAGATGAGAAAGTGCTGTTCTCCCTCCTACTGATATTCCTTTGAGGACTCTGTCATTTGGAGAGGAGCCTTAAGCTGCTTAGCCTCCTATGGACTTTAATTAAATCATGATGATTTTTTAAGGATCTTCGTCCGGATCTTGTAACTGCTGCTCCTCGTTCGCCTCACGTCAGAACTTACACTAGGCCTAGCTACTTCGAAGCCGTAGTTGTTAAGCTAGTGCTCTCTCGCTCTCCTAGAGAGCGTTACGTCGGCTAGGCGACTGGTTTTTGCACCAGGAGGAGTTTTAGGGATACAGCCTTTTGATTTCCCTTCTTTTTATCTGGCTTATAGAGCGAGAGTCTGATAGGACACGAGAGAAGTTCTCAGCTTGGGAGTTCATGCCTGCCCAGGTAGACTTCTCAATTCTGGTAGACTCGGCCAGGCGCATAGCCAGGAGACGCTCCAGTTGTTTACAGGTCAACTTCTCAACTTTTGTCGAGCCTTTGAAGTTTTGCTGTACTATTATGTCACACATAACAAGGCTTCCAGGGATGGTAAATGGTTCCGCTTCAGTCGCTAACCCCGTCTGTTGCCACACCTGCTCCCGTAGACCCTAATGGGCTTTGCTGCAAGACATGCAGTCTAAGCTTGTGTCCTTGATAGAGGACTTAATACGGAGAAGAACCTTCTGGCCAACAACCTTCCTACCGGTTGGTTGTGCGCCCTGTTGACGCTGAGGTATCCTACTCGCGTCCGCCAGTTGAGGTGGTTCCTCCACCGATGCGACCCAGTGTGGGTTGCCAGTCGCACGTTGACGTTAAGCGACGCTCGGAGGTGGTTGTTGACGTTCAGTGTGTCACTAGGAAGACGTTCAACAACCAGCAGAGGTGACTTGTTGTGACGCAGTGCGTCAACCTCAGCAACCCGGTAGGGTGTTGACTGCACAACCCAGACAGTCTAGACAGTTTCGGGTTGACGCTGTACTTCCTCGCGTCCCCATGGTTGTTGACAGTTCACAGACTGTGCAGCAGTACCATGATATTGCGTCCGGCTCCGTCACGCATCCACCAGTGCGACCGGATTCAGCGAGTCAGACGTTGCCCACTCCGTTGCCGTTTCCTCATCAGTTTCGGATGAGGAACCCTCTGATGAGGACGTTGCTGAACAAGACGATCTACCCCCAGCCCTGCTATCCATCCAGAAGATGCTGAAGAAGGAACGCTGCCCTGTCAGGCTGTGGATGAGTCTGGTTAGGACACTGTCATCCGTGGTTCAATTTGTGTCACTAGGAAGACTACACCTCCGTCCTCTTCTATACCATCTAGCTTTTCACTGGAAAAAGGACAAGACGCTAGAAGCGGTCTCGATCCCGGTTTCCGGAAAGATAAAGTCTGGTCTGACTTGGTGAAAGGACTTTATCAACCTTAGAAAGGGTCTTCCCCTGACTGTTCAGACTCCCAACCACGTTCTCTTCTCGGACGCATCGGACGTAGGCTGGGGTGCGACATTAGACGGTAGGGAATGCTCGGGATTATGGAACTCGAGTCAAAGGACAATGCATTTCAACTGCAAGAAGCTACTGGCAGTACGTCTGACCTGGAAAAGCTTCAGGTCTCTCCTTAAAGGCAAAGTGGTGGAGGTGAACTCGGACAACACACGGCTTTGACGTACATCTCCAAGCAAGGAGGGACCTACTCTCTTACATGGTACGAAATTGCAAGGGACCTCCTCACCTGGTCAAAAGGTCTAGACTTTTCACTAGTAACGAGGTTCATCCAAGGCAACTTAAATGTCATAGCAGATTGTCTCAGTCGGAAGGGACAAATAATTCCAACAGAATGGACCCTCCACAAGGATGTATGCAAGAGACTTTGGGCCACCTGGGGCCAGCCAACCATAGATCTCTTCGCAACCTCGATGACCAAGAGGCTCCCAATAGTTTGCTCACCTATCCCGGACCCAGCAGTAGTTCATATAGATGCCTTTCTACTAGATTGGTCACATCTAGATCTATATGCATTCCCTCCGTTCAAGATTGTTAACAAGGTACTGCAGAAGTTCGCCTCTCACGAAGGGACAAGGTTGACGCTAGTTGCTTCCCTCTGGCCCTCGAGAGAATGACTCACCGAGGTACTTCGATGGCTAGTAGACGTTCCCAGAACACTTCCCCTAAGGGTGGACCTTCTATGTCAGCCACGCGTAAAGAAGGTACACCAAGGCCTCCACGCTCTTCGTCTGACTGCCTTCAGACTATCGAAAGACTCTCGAGAGCTAGAGGCTTTTCGAAGGAGGCAACCAGAGCGTTTGCTAGAGCAAGGAGAACATCCACCCTTAGAATCTACCAATCGAAGTGGGAAATCTTCCGAAACTGTTGCAAGTCAGTATCCGTATCCTCGACCAGTACCTCTGTAACTCAAATAGCTGACTTTCTCTTATATCTGAGGAAAGAACGATCTCTTTCAGCTCCCACTATCAAGGGTTACAGAAGCATGTTGGCATCAGTCTTCCGTCACAGAGGCTTAGATCTTTCCAACAATAAAGATCTACAGGACCTCCTTAAGTCTTTTGAGACCACGAAGGAGCGTCGTTTGGTTACACCTGGTTGGAATTTAGACGTGGTACTAAGATTCCTTATGTCAGACAGGTTCGAACCGCTTCAATCAGCCTCCCTGAAAGATCTCACCTTTAAGACTCTTTTCCTGATATGCATAACCACAGCTAAAAGAGTCAGTGAGATTCATGCCTTCAGCAAGAACATCGGATTCTCATCCGAAACGGCTACATGTTCTACAACTTGGTTTTCTAGCCAAACACGAGCTGCCTTCTCGGCCTTGACCAATATCGTTTGATATTCCAAACTTATCGTATGGTTGGAAATGAACTAGAAAGAGTATTATGTCCTGTAAGAGCTCTTAAGTTCTATTTAAAAACCTTTACGAGGCCCGTCTGAAGCTTTATGGTGTTCAGTTAAGAATCCATCTTTGCCTATGTCAGAGAATGCTTTATCCTATTTTATCAGACTGTTAATACGAGAAGCTCATTCCCATCTGAATGAGGAAGACCAAGCTTTGCTGAAGGTAAGGACACACGAAGTTAGAGCTGTCGCAACTTCCGTGGCCTTTAAACAAAATAGATCTCTGCAAAGTATATTCGACGCAGCCTATTGGAAAAGCAAATCAGTGTTCGCGTCTTTTATCTTAAGAATGTCCAGTCTCTTTACGAGAACTGCTACACTCTGGGACCATTCGTAGCAACGAGTGCAGTAGTGGTGAGGGCTCGACCACTACAATTCCCTAATTCCATAACCTTTTTTAATCTTTCTCTTGAAATGTTTTTTTATTGTTTTTGGGTTGTCCGGAAGGCTAAGAAGCCTTTCGCATCCTACTTGATTTGGCGGGTGGTCAAAGTCATTTCTTGAGAAGCGCCTAGATTAGAGGTTTTGATGAGGACCTTTAGTATGGGTTGCAACCCTTCATACTTCAGCTCCTAGGAGTCGCTCAGCATCCTATGAGGATCGCGAGGCTCAGTAAGGAAGACGTACTTAAAAAGGCAGAGTAATTGTTCAAGTCGACTTCCTTACCAGGTACTTATTTATTTTATTTTTGTTATTTTGAATAACTGCTAAAATGAAATACAGAATACTTAGCTCATAATAATTTCAACATGTAATGCTGGTCTCTACCCACCCCCCTGGGTGTGAATCAGCTATATGATCATCGGGTAAGTTTAATATTGAAAAATGTTATTTTCATTAGTAAAATAAATTTTTGAATATACTACCCGATGATCATAAATTAAAGGACCCACCCGTCCTCCCCAATAGAGACCCAGTGGACCGAGGAGAAAATTGGTTCTGTGTTGACATCGAGTACTTGAGTACCTACTTGACAGATGGCGCTGTTGATGTACACCCCCACCTGTATAGCGATCGCTGGCGTATTCCGCCCGTAGGTTTTTCTGTCGGGCAGCAGAGCTGACAGCTATATGATCATCGGGTAAGTATATTCAAAAATTTATTTTACTTATGAAAATAACATATTTATTGAAATTAGTCAATCTCCTTTTTTTCCATTTTCACCAACACTCCTAGCTCCCATTCATTAGGTTTTGCATCTTCATGCCACATTCTACAAAATAATCTTGTAAGTATTGGGTCTCTGGTATAATTGGAAGGTTTTATCAGAAAAGATATATAAGAAGGACTTTTCACCCGGCGCCACAGGTCGACCCAGAAAATAATCTTGTAAGTATTGTGGGAGTCACTTCATTTCGGTCTAAATCATATCGGCAGTTATTCCATCGTAACCAGGGGCTTTTCATCCCTTGAGTTTTTTTAAGGAAAGGTTTAAAGGTCGCTCATGAATGGCAGAGGCAAGGGACAGTGACATTGCCCTAGAGACTGACCATATATGATATGATCAGCGCCCAAGCCACCTCTCCACCCAAGCTAGGACCAGGGAGGGCCAGGCAGTGGCTGCTGATGACTCAACAGATAGACCTAGAGGCTCCCCCAAACCTGCCATCCTTAGCTCACAAGAATGGTAAGGTTGCAGACATTAAAGGAACTAACGAGTCTGAGCGGGACTCGAACCCCCGGCTGGCAAACACCAGGCAGAGACGTTACCAAACACACTGAATTTATTCATGGGCACATCAAGGTTTTTCTCATCTTCAGGTATATCAATTAAATTATCCCTTCATATCTCCTATTCATGACCTCACTGAAGTGTTCCATCCAACGTTGCCATTCTTCATTTTCTGTTATACCAGATCTCTCTTTTTGATGTGTATATGCTTCTTCCTTTTTGCCCCAGTAGAGATTTCATTAATAATTCTATGAGCAATTATTACACCATAACCACTCCCCAAATTCATAGCTTAGTCATCCTTATCTGCTTTTTTGTCTAAATATAATCTCCAGTCATTCCTGGCTTTTCTTTTGATCTTGCTTTCAATACTGGAATACATGCTCTACCTTGTGATTTTCATTACTTCCTCAGAAACATTTAACAGTCAATTTGTCTACTTTTTATAGTATCCCAAGAATCATTTGATATCCATGGTTTTCTCCTTGTAACTGGACGTCCCAAAACTTCACTACCGACCGATATATGTTCTTAATATAACACCATTCTTCATTATTTGTCTGCTCTTCATTTCTTGAAGTCTCTTAAGAATGCAAATCAATTCTTGCATTCAATTGCAAATTTTTATTTGTGCCCATTTTCTTGAAGCTTAGTTATATCAAACCTAGGTATTCTATCCACATTTCTGTTGGGTGCTTTGTTATAATTTCAGTGTGGCAATGAGGAGCTGGTGGTCACTACCTAATATCTGCGCCTCTATAGCTTCTTACATTTCTCGAGAGTCCTCTTCCTCTCTTTATTAATAGCTATGTGATCTTTTTTATTTTTGTAAATATCACACTGTGAAGTCTATGTATATTTGTGGATGTCCTTGTGCTGGAAAAGAGTACCTCCAATAACAAGATTGTTTGTTGAACAAAAACTTATAAAATGTGCTCCATTTTCATTTGCAACTTCATCAAGACCCTCAATACCCATTACATTCTCTACACCTTGATTATTCCTTCCAACTTTAGGATTGAGGTTACCAATCCCAATTTTCATCTCTCTCTCTTGGATTTCATCCATTACTCTCTGCATTTCTTCATATTATTCATCTTTCCTTTATTCAGGGGAATCTTTTGTTGGTGCATAGCAAATAATACTCTTATTGCACTGCTTTGATTTAAGCTTTGCAAGTAACTATCTACTATATACAACTTTCCATTCCATTAATATCCCTTCTCTTCCAACTCCATCTAATCTTCCTGAGGAGATATATATATTGCTTGGTCTAAGATTTTTTTACCAATCCCTTTACAGCATGTTTCACTTAGGCCAAGATATCCAAACTATATTTCATAAATTTATTTTCCACTTGATGTAACTTCCCAATCTTATTCATGGTTCTAACATTCCAAATACCAATTTTTAATTTGTCTTTAGTATTAAAAAACCAGGAGATTCTTAGCGCCCTGCTACGCCTGGGACGGGGGGCCATTCTTTCCTTTTCTCTTTCCATAGACTGACTAAATTCATAGAGGTTTCATTGGCTAAATTTATCAAAGGATAGCCAGTAAATGACTAGAATAGCACTAAATAAAAGCAATGCAAGATAAGATTATGTAACTAATTAGATTACTGTAGAGTAGTTCTACCCTTTTTGACAATAAGTTTAGCTAAATCATTACATCTATCAGTGGAAGTTTTTCCTGATTGGTGAATCACCTGAAGTAAAGGAGGATCTTAACACCCTTGCCACATTTGGTTTCTTGTTAGTCTGGATTTTTTAAATGATTTTTTACAGCTTGTTTACTTTTTCACAAACATGTTCATTCTTCATTCCTGCCATTTTGTATGTATTTCTATGAACCTCCCTTATGTTCATATTGCTTCTCTGGAAGCTCCATTTTATTGCCATTTACCCCTAAAACTAAAAAATTATCATTTTCTTTCCTTTCAATAGACTTATGCCTCTAGTAAAGTAATGAGACAGTCTAGCTGGTAAAAAGCAATGCTTAGACATGCCACAGAATGTTATCTTGTATGTCTGACAGCTCTGGATTCTAGATTGCTTGATTTAGGTTTTTTAGTGTATTTAAATATGTCGTCTTCTGGGTTTGTTAGTAACTACTACCTAGATTATTTAATGGAAGAATTTTTGGGCAATTTTGATCCACATTTTTTGTCTCATGTTGGAGACAGTATTGAGAGAAGTAACTGTTGTGAGCATTGTGAAGGCCTCCTTGTTCTTCTTATGAAAAAGTGTGTTGATATGGTTATTGACCAAATTGAAAGGTTCAAGTGCAAAATTAGTGCCGGGGGAAATCCAGAGAAGGCTAGTATATTTGATGCTTTTGGAGATGATAATAGTGACATGCCATCACTGAACTCCATTACATCACTTAAGGAGTCAAGTTTCTATTGTGATGAACGTCTTTAGCTTCTTTTGAGAAATCTTGGAAGGTCAGTGATTCTTCACTTCTAGGTGGAAATTCTGAACTTGCCTTCCCTATTTATAACCCTAACCTCAATTTGGGTTTAGAGTTAAGTGTTCAGTTAATAAGGGTTTTAATAGTGTACAGCACATAACAGATTCAAGATCCTCTCATAGAGCCTAAAATTCTTTTTAGACAGCTAGATTGCTAGGCAGAAGACAAGAGTTGATAGCCTGTGACCTAATGTGTGTCCATTTGAAGAAGTAAGTGCTCTAGAGCAACATCATATTTCATATATGGATGGCATGGCATATTGTATGAATACCTTAGAGGACAGTGTTTTTTATGTAGTTTCGGTTAAAGCTGATAGGTTGCATCATGTTTTGGATGGCAATGCGTATCGTTTACTTACCTTGTATGAATCCCTTGGAGAACTGTTTTTGATGAAGTTTTGGTTAAAGCTGATAGGTTGCATCATGTTTTGGATGGCGATGCGTATCGTTTACTTACCTTGTATGAATCCCTTGGAGAACTGTTTTTGATGAAGTTTTGGTTAAAGCGGATAGGTTGCATTATGTTTTGGTTGGCAATGCGCATCATTTACTTAAAAGCTTTCCATTAGCTCATAACAGGTTAATGCCAAGGTGGTAAATGTAGGCGCTAATGCTTTAACTGGTGAAATGAGTCCCTTAAAAACAAATGCACAACAGTTCCTGTGCAAAGGTGTAAACAAAGAGGGAGGATCAGCAAATAATGTTTCTTTTCTGTTCATACTTATGAACAGGAAGAAGAGTATGAAGAAAATACAAAAGAAAAACCCCTTAATTCTCTCATTTTGTTTTGGAAAGAATCTATAAAATTTTATCTCAAATGCAAAGAAGAGCTGGTAATTCTGGTTCTCATTTAGCGATGAAGCCTTCTATACCTCAAAGAAGTTCTGAATTGTATGAGATTAATCTGTTATCTAATCTTGTTCTGTATCAAAATTTGATAGCCTGCCTCTGCCCCATCATCTCCCCTAAATAATAAAAAACAAGTTTCTGGCTATATATATAAATTTGTATTTTTTTTTCGGCCATCCTCGGCTCTCCCCGTCCCTCTGGTAGGGGGGAGGGAGTAGTCATGCCCTGGTGAGAGGGGGTGCATGTGTTTACACATCTATCTGAATATTTAGCAGTCATTTTGACTGGTCGTGTATACTAGTTACCGTAATACTAATGCAACAAAATCTTTGAATGCAGGATTTGCAAGCTGGTTTACTAAAGAAATTTGTTGGTGAAGAAGTAGATGGTGTTCTGGAAATACTGTACTTTGCAGATTCTATAGTAGGGATTATTGCCAAATCTAATAGGATAGAAATTTGCAGCCCGTTAGGATCTGAATTTGGCTTTGGATTCTGTCTTGTTTAGATTAAACTTTTAGATGGGGCTTCCAAGCTTGTAGCAGCCTTTTGAGTTTTGTGATTAAGAGAAGGTACTAAGTATGTATCTCCATGGTAGGGACATTCTGGGGGACAGGAATATTAATTAATTGCTTCCCCTATTTTGGGTTATGTTTTTGATGTAGATAGGATTGATGAAGTAATTCTCAAGTGGGTACCAGGACTCCAAGTGATACTTTGAGGTCTTTTTCCAGAGATAGCTTACCGATGTTTTCACCTTTAAACCAACGGCTTCGATGGCTCTAGAATTCTTGCCACAGTGGTCGAACATAAGGATATCACTCTAGTCAGCATTTTGAAAGTTGTGATCATATCAGAAAATGTTATGATGTTCCTTTCCTGCAAATCCTAGTAAGAGGAAGACATTCCCACTTTAGAATGTTGGTAAAAGCTGTTATCCCAATTGGTGGGTGCTAGTACTAATAAAAAAAAGTTACCGGATCACTGTAGCCTCCAATCCTCCTTTGTACAAACTAAGGAAGCAATTATGTATTTGAGTTCTAACAAATATAGCAAACGTTCAGATTTTGAAATTAGAAATTGTGAACCTTCGGGAGAAAGATTTTATAGATCGTAAACCATGCTCCTGGGTTTAACATCTGTGATCCTGGGTTTAACAAGTTATTCATTGTTCTGAAAGCTTCAAGGTGTTTGACATCAGTACTAGATGGCTGAACCCTCAACAAGTCTACAGTTCTCATAAAGTTTTCAAGGGAAACTCCCTCGATAATTCTGAGGGCAATAGAGAAAAAAAGATTGGATGTGATCATTAACCTCTCAGATGCATATTTCCATATTCCTATTCTTCAAAAGTTCAGACTTGCAGCAAATGTTTTTATGTTGAACAGGCTGACATAAGTCATCTTATAGTTTATATATATGAAATATCTATTTAAATGTTTTTAAAATTCTATTTTAATTGTTCATTACTTCTCGTATCATTTTATTTCCTTATTTCCTACCCTCACTGGGCTAATTTTTCCTGTTGGAGCCTTTGGGCTTATAGCATCTTGCTTTCCCAACTAGGGTTGCAGTTTAACTAGTTGTAATGATCATAGCTAGTAATAATACATAATAGTATAATGCACCATCGCCTAGGTAGTTGCTGTCGACCGCCATATTGTCACAATGGTTCTTGGAGGAGGAAGGTATTTTTCAAAGAGATTAAATGGATTTTGGGGAGGTTGAGCGTTGACATTTAAACAAATTTAATAGAGAAGAACTGTGAATGTTGAGTGAGTAAAGAAATAATAAATTTTATAATTTAAAATTCCCCTATTTACTATTCATGTTTTTCTTTGACAGACTGCAAGTATTTTCTGGGTTCCATCAGCCTTGATCAACTTCAGGTTTTTACCACCACAGGCAAGGGTAGTCTTTGTTGGTGGTTGCCAGATCATCTGGGTATCTATCCTCTGTTGGTTCAAAAGGCAAGAATACTAAGTGGATCTAGTGAGTTATGCTTTAGATAAAATTACTGTAGATGTTCTCTGTAATTGCAGTACTGCAAATGTTAGGCTTGAGACTTCAGTATATTACTGATATAGGAGCTTTCATCAATCAAGTCATGTAGTTTGGTTTAATGTGCTGTACCTTATTTGGTACTTGAAGTATAGAGTGCTAAATCTCAAATGTATTTAACATAAACAGTAGTATTACACTTGTTTTACGGTACAACAGCTTAGGCGTTCACAAATTTTATGTACAACAATTTACCATCATCAACACTGGTTGATTATATTAATATTTTAGATTGATTTTATTAAGATTAATCATAATTGTTATGTAATTTGTATCTATAGAAAACTTGATTTGCAGCTGTTTTTACAAAGCAAATTGATGTTTCTTCTTTCAATCTTTAATGACATTCCATGAATGTATCAAGTATCACCTGTACAATGGAAGAAGCTGGAGATTCTTCATGTTTACCTGTATTATTAAGTTCTTTATGGTTTGGTAATAATTCAATATCAAGGTAATTTTTTGGTGTTTTGGTAGGCAAATACCAAAGTCCCTTAACCTGCTGAGCCTCGGCCATGTATTATTTTTACTGCAATTTACTCGGTAATGCTTTCAATGTGGTATTACTTTTATGACTTTATCAGCCTGTTTTAAGCTGTCATTCCCATAATAGAAAGTGTAGGAGCATAATTGGCAACACATTCGGCTCATATAAATTGGAAACATACTCTGTGTAAGTTGTAAATAGAAAGTAATAGGCTGCCTGGCAACATTTTTTAGTTAGGTGCTAAACAATAAAAGCTTCACATATGTTCAGGATGATTCAAGCATTTTTGTAATGGTTCAACCTTTTGCTTATTTTATAGTGAGCTTGCTAAAGAAATAGGTACATTTCTTCAGGAGGAAATGATTAGTTACTAGAAGACAAGGACTTGGATATTGATAACCGATTGCATGAGGCGAGCTCTTGTTCTAAATCCTTCAGAGAGAGACAGATCACTACTTAATTTTTATAAGTGGCCTTGCTGATTACTACTTATAGTAATTTCCATGATTTGTAAGTACACTAAAACCTCTTTTATAACGAAGTGCAAGATTTCAGGACTAGGTCATTTTATCAAAATGTATGTATCCAGTTGTGCAGTTTTGGTACAAATTAAATTTGTTCTGTATTATCATAAAAATCGGCTTGCCTAACATTCATCTTGAAATCCATTTTATAACACTATTATTCTCATGAATAATTAGTAAATTAAGTTAATTTTTGGTTTATTTCAATATTAGCAGTCAATTGATAATTAGTACAGTTAATTTTTAGCTTTATATCAATCTCTCAACTATATCTATTAGGAGTCAGTCATTACCAATGTTAACATTGTTCCTCTATAGATGTTAAATGTAGTGTTATTACTCACTGATTTTGTGCAGTGATACAGCTCACAGGGCTAATCTTGGACTTGCATGTCGAACATCTCAAATGAAGATTTGGGGCTGCTCGAACCTATTTTAATGGCATGTCAGAGCTACCTTTTTGAGTTGGCATGTCACTTGTCCTTGTTTTAGGGCAATGACGTTGTTCACACTATTTCTCCAGACCATCGGTTGTTAGCTGGGGTTTTCGGGATAGCTGGTGGAATTTTACTTTTTTATGGTCGACTTTGCATTGTCTTTGGGTATCTTTTAGGGCTACCATGTCTTTGGATGGCCAGTTTTTAGGTGTCTGTAAAAAATTAGATTTGAATTGAACCTGGGGTTGCCTTAGTTCTTAATTTATTCACAATTCCCTATACCAGTGAACCCTAAATAAAAATATCTATACAGTATTAGCTATCTTAGTCTCTCTCTATTTTAATGTTTTGGAAAAGATAATATTCCGTTGTAAGTTTATTGTTAATGCTACTGTATAGAAAATTAAATTAAACAAATATTTTTTGTTCATTTGTTGATTATAAAAATTTTCAAAGATAGAAATATTTCCAATTTTAAGTCCTAATACATCACTTCCAATTAAAGATACTAGTACAAAAATCTATCCAAATTCAGCATTTTACATATATTTGGAGAATGCTATGATTATCTCCTATGCATTACTGTTACTACTTTTTTTTTTCGTTCTAGTAAAATTTTAAAAGTCCGTTGGCCTTGAAATTTGATACTTTGCCTAGTTATGCATTCTCATGAGGTGTAGGCTAGTCTACATCATAGGCTGATATCAAAAGAATATTTTTAAAGTGTTGCAAATATGTTTAGGCTATAAATAGTTTTATCTTTGTCCTCTTTTAATCATGGTAGCTATACTCCCTGATGGGTTTTCTATACATAGAGCATACTTATGAAGTTTGCATTTGTTTTCTTGTAAAATGTTGATCACCTTACACTTGAAAGGCATCAAGGCCCATATCGCAATTTAATGATGATGCTTATATTCAGTTTATAGCCAATACTTGTAGCTTTATTGCTAATTTCTTTATTTATCACCATGATGTTTATTAGCCAATGCTTTGACTTTTGTCAATAAAGCATACCAAAGAGAAAACCCTTCCAAAGATAAGTACAATACAGTATAGCAAAAGCACTTCTATTATGTCGGATTAATCAGGTCATGCTAGGGTTACTCAACCAGTATGGTGAAATCAATTGTATTTTTTATTTTTTACATGTAGTTGGTCAGCTTTTGCAATTATGTATTCAGTATTAAGCACTAAGTTTTCAACAAATGAGATGCTATGGATGATAATGTTGTAAATAACATTAATGAAAGGCACAATTGCATTAAAAAAAAAGAATAGATTTTCCTTTTCATGCAATGATTTGACAGGCAGTTACAAGATGTAATTTTATTGTCTTAAAGTTACTAATGTTGCCTCAGTGTGCACGTTTGCTTGAGCTCTCACTTGCTGTGAGAAATGGGACTCGGAATTTCAAGAGGGCTCTTTTGGTATTTCATCATTGTCAGTTGATTTATCCTAAATTCAAATGTGCATGTTAAACAAGCAAAGGTTCAACGCAATTCTAACATTAAACAAAAAATTTCATTGTGTAGGGTGCATATCAAAGCCTTCCTACTCAATATTGATGGAAAGAGTTTGGAAGTAAATTATTAACATTTAACTGTTTTGTTCAGGTTGTCTGTTATTGTGGTGCCTTTACAGTATACTATTTTTGTTGAGGATTAGGACTAAATTAAGCTCTTAGTTAAGCCTTTTAAAAGGTTGGTTTGTACAATCCGAGTACTGTATAGTATTGCTCAGTATTACAGGGTACAGTATTATAAGGTTGTTTTTTCTACAAAAAGGATAAATTTTAAGATTGTGAACCTTACGTAATGTCTTTTTGCATTTTTTTAGTGATGAAAATACTTTATGTTGTATAATTAATACCTTTGTTATCAATTATGTATAATTCTACAGTATAGTATGTATGTAATCCATGTTTTATTGGTAGCCAATATTGCATTTTATTATTTAGTAAGGGAGTGTATTTCAAATTGTTTAATTTCTTTCTATGAATTTTCTTTCTGTTATATAAGAATTGGTAAACTTTAGTGGATATGGGGCAGCTTGTACTTCTTTGAAAACCTTATTCCTAACTCAAAGGTAACAGAGATGTTTCCCTATGTGCAGCATAATTTATTTGCGTGTGATTAAATGGAAGTTGACTGGTCTCTTTTATAATGGGTGGAAAGTCTCTTGAAGAGCATTATATCTCTGATTTTATTAATTAAATCATGGATATAATCCCGAGTCTCCATCTAGAAATTTTTCAATTTTATGTTGTAGTTAGAAATTTTAACTTTATTTATATTGTTGTTTGATGTGTTTAGTGAAGATTTTTGGTAGTAAACAGGTATTTTCAATAGATTTTAGGGTGGTGGTGGTGGTTGATTTTTAAATGGATTGTTGTTGTTTGTGTATTATCTTGATGCTTAGTAAGGCGGGAAGATCTAAATTGATTTTGATGTTGTAGCTTCTTGTTAGTGATACTTTCCCTAATACTGATGGTATAGTTTTCTACACAAATCGACTGCATGTTTCCAGCTCAAGTATAGCTTTGACATCACTTTAGATAGTTTGATGGTTTAAAGCATTTAAAGAGCATTGCTGTCTTCATACATTTAATTTCTGTATATCTTTAAGGGAAGGTACACACTCCCTTTGTACACAAGATCTTACAGGAGTGGCAAATCCTTGCGTGGTATACTTTTTAAGGATGAGAGGTCTTCTTCCTATTTTTGTAATAGATGATCTTTTTCCTAGGTTGACTACTTTTCAATAATTGTTTCAGACATGTGCAGTAACTTATTTTTTTTTTTTTTTCATCTACTGTACAACCTGAAGATCTTATTAGTTTTAAGTTTTGCCACATCAAAACTGACATTTACATGATGCATTGTAGGGCCACCTTTATTTAAGCATTTATTATTCATCAAGGCCTACTGTAATAAGGTCAAATGACTAAATAGAGAGAAAAGTGTGTGATGGAAGTCTTGATGGCTGAAGATAGGAAATTGTTTGTCTATGGCTACTATACTATAGTGAAGGCATTGTTAATAGCTTCATGTGAATTATGTAGGATATCATGAATGGTGTTTGTATAGAATGATGTCAAGAGAGGAATAAATTAATACTATCAGATGGTTAATTCTTGCTGTGAATTGATGAAAATTTTCTCAGTAGATTGGTAGTACTAACTTGGTTTTCCATTGCAGTTTGTAACCTATATGATGAATTGGGTTCTCGCAGCAAACCAATATGCCTAAAAGAATTTTCCTTTGTAGATATTTGAAGTGTGGCTCCTTATAACTTTTCAAAGGCAATAGAGCATGATTGTCTTGAAATTCAAGGTAAGAGACCCTCTGTACAACCTGCTACAGATGCATGACAATTTTAACAAATTTCTCAAGAGATCCTTATGACAAATTGGTGAACATACATTTTAAGGTTGCTGTTAGCTATAATATTGATTTTTCCTTCAAGCGCATCTTCCTTTTCACCTTTTTTGAAGGCCTATTATTCTCGTGAAATGTACCAAAACAGCCAATATGTTTCTCAACCTTCCTTTGATGCCCTAATACTATGTTTGCTTCCTTTTATAGTGTACTCGGTTTTAAGTATCACAATGGAAAAACTGGTACTTTAATGTCATTGCTACATTCCAGATAAGTGTTGTTACATTTTTAAGCTTTTTTTTTTTTTATTTTCACATTAACCAAACCTCACCTGTGGGTGCTGGGAAGCTGTTATTCACTCACAAGTGAAAATGTTACGGTATTTGCTTTCAAGTCTAATAATTATTTAACGTCATCCGAGGCAAAAATTTTGTATGTCCAATGTCTCGAAGATATTTGTACTTCAGTACATTCGGACAAAAAGGTGTAGATTTTATCTTGCTGTGGTTTGAATAGTGTTCCTTAGCAACGCTTATTTTAGAAAAATACTTAAAAGCTGGAGTCCCAATAAGGTGGCACACCTTTTTAGCATTTTTCTATCATGCTGCAGCTAATTACCTGTTGCCTTCCGTAATGTGGTTAGTAAGCATCGTGGACTCGGGAATCTTTCTGCTGCCTTTCTCACTTGGAAAAATTGTAGGTGCCATCCTCTCTTGCAAATTTGTTCAAGATAAATTATGATATCAAGTCCCTCTTCTGCAATTGCACAAAAAATGGTAAATAGCCCAGAAATTCTTAACTGTTTATCAATAAAACGTGAGAAATATTTTAATATTTTTCAAGGTTTTGATCTTCAGTAGCTGATATGCACCTTAATATACTGTGGCACCATTGTTCAATAAGCTCATTGGGAATAATGCAGATTTTTTTTTTCTATAAATATAAACATCCTATGCATTCAGGTCTTCCTAGACTGAGCATTCCACCATATAGAAGTAGATATGCAATTAATTCTTTTGCGAAGTTCAATTCTCCGTTTTCTAAGTTTTATTGCAGCTGTGACAAGATTATCTATTTTATCTTCCTAGACCTGTTGTTGATTCACTGGAACTTCAGATGTTAAAAGTGGATGTCATTCTAACTAGCTGAAAAGACTTGTATAAGTCTTATCTTTCCATTAAATTTTCTCATTTGTTTGCTTTTATTTCTGTTACATTATTTAGTCTTATCTTTCCATTAAATTTTCTCATTTGTTTGCTGTTATTTCTATTGCATTATTTAAGCCATTTTATTCCTATTTCTTTTTTCCCCGTATTGGTTGGCTTTCCTTAATAAATCCCTTAGACTTGTAGCATTCTGGCTTTCCAGTGAGGTTAGCAACTTGCATAAGGATTATAATAGGAATTATCTATTGCTAAGGGTTCAGACGTTACTTTAGGTAGTGTCTCTGTGCTAGTGGAAAATTAAGTCGATCCTTATGCCAATAGCAAGTGTTGATTTACGAGGATTGAACTCGGTAATGGTTACGAGGGTATAGCAAATACCTGTAAGAATCCCTGGAGGAACAATCATATATAGGCATTATACACACTGCCCTTAAAACACTTAATCGTAAAAGGTATCTATGTCCAGGTGGTAGAATGTATGATCAGATTTGGATGTGTTACACACAGGAACCATCTCTTAAACTAAGAATTTTTTGCTTTACTCATTGGTCAAGTATAAGCAGCCTCACTACCATGAATTTTACATTTTCTATGTTGTAAATATAGACTGTTTCAGTCTTAAGTATTAATGAATGATGGGATTATTAATGGTTTTTATTGTTACTGTTTAAATTTTTAGAAATATTTAATCAAGAATTATGTAATTTTTGTTGTTGAAATGCTGCTAGTGTTATCAAAAGTTCATTGTGATTCTTATTCTCTTGAGTTAAGTCTTAGTTTATTCGAGTTGTGTGTACCATCGTTACTTGGGCCCTTTCAAGTTTTTTAAAACTTTCATTGAGATAATAGTGATTTTCATTGTAAAATAGGTTAAAGTTTTGTAATAGTCTGTTAATTTTATAATTTACCTTAAATTTAGATGTTCAAAACAAAGCAAATATGTTAGACCATAAAGCAATTGATGAACATGAATCGATTGGTTTCAACGTGAATGTAAAAAATTAAGTGCTGTTTGTTTAACTTGTAATATCATATGTCCTTTATCTTCTTCCAGATTCCTTGGATTTGTTGTTATTTTCATATGAAAAAGAATAAACTTATTGCAAAAAAGAACATTGGTATTTTTGGATAAAAGTGTTAATGGAATCTCAAATGGATTCGATAGGGGATGATTTTAGGTTTAATGATCATGCCAATTCCATGGTGAAGAAGTCTAAGGTCAAAAGAGAATATGATGCAGAGTAGGAATTCATAATCCTATGGGTAAGTCTTTTATATATATAAAAAAAAAAAAAAAAAAAAAAAAACTTGAACACCTTCTAGTGTAGTTCGGTAGTGCACCTTCTGGTGCAGTACGGTAGTATTTAGTTTGCCAGGATAGCTCTTGTAGTTCTTTGATAATAGGTCAGGTTAACACCTTAGTTCTCTGATGAGTCTGATTAACCCCTGTATTTCTTTGATAAGTCACAAGCAATACCTTTAGTTCTTTGATATCAGGTTTAACACTTTCAGTTCTTTTTATGAGTCACAGCGGCACTTGTAGCTCCTCAGAAAAGTCTTGAGTAGCACCTGCAGTTATTTGATAAGTTTATAATCACCACCTGTAGTTCTTTGACGATTCATAGCAGTAGAAAAAATAACTAATCTAATTATAATTATTCAATTTTTACTTAGGGAAATTTTGTTCAAATTTACAAGATGTTATGGAGTAAATTTGATGAAGTGTATAAATACACCTGAGTTCTAAGTTAATATGGCTATAATACTAATTCATTCTTCTATAGGCCACTTGAGTTCAAAGTTAATATGGCTATAATACTAATTCATTCTTCTATAGGCCACTCTAGTCAAGTAGCAATTGCCACTTGCATCAGTATTCTTAAAATGATTCAATTTTTTTTTCTGTGAAACTTAGTTTTGTTCCTACATGAATACAAACACAAGTGCTTTAAATATGAGCATATTTTCATTGAAGCTGGATATGACTGTTGTTACTTTTAACAGTGGTGGTAGTTACTGCTTGGTAGCGGGGAAATTTTGCCCACTTGACAGGTTTCTTGAGCATTCACTTCAGTTTTCCGCTGGTAGATGATATAGACGTACTTTTAGCAGCCTCAGTTTGCAGCTTCCGTCCTTTTATTAATTGTTAAAAAATCATTGTTGGCGAGAGAGATTTAGAAGGAACGATGGATTTCCTGTGGTTCCCTGATAACTGCAGCTGTGTGAAGTTTTCTGTACAAACCTGCTATCCACATTTTTGTTTCTTTTAAAAAGTATCCCGTTTGCTTGCTAGTGATGTCAACAACGTATATTTTCCAAGCAGATTGGGCAATCCTTGGGTAAAGATGTTCACCGTTGGAGAAAGACTATTGTACTGTACAAAGCTCTAAGCACAACTTCGTGTGTTTGCTGCATTTTTCTTTGGCCGTTAGCTACGCTTGCAGAATTTCTTAGCCGCCGTTCCTGCTTCTTTGCTCAGGTTTTGTTAGCTAAATCTCAACTTTAAATTGCAGTGCCCCCTCAACGCCTCCAGTGACACCTGGGTGATGAATGGCCAAACTGAATAAGTGCTTGGCTATGCATAGTCCAAATTAAGTCAAAATCAAATTTAAGCTTTGTGTAGTGGTTCTTTAATTACTTGCTTGCAAAAATCTTTTGAATTTCATATTTGCTTGGCTATAGTTTTATAATTTATTTTGGGAGAGTCTTATTTGCAATGTGGAATTTTGATTGGTTGTGAAAATTATCTAGTGACTTTCAGTGAAATTCAATTTATCTAGTGATTTTTCAGGGAAATTCAACAGAATTTTTTCCTTATAGGGATAGGTGTATGAAACAAGTTCTATTAATCATTCTGCTTTAAGATTTCTTGCATAAATTACACACCATCTAACCAACTTACTTCATTACCAGGCCATATTCATCTTGCAAACATTATTCACTCAATTTATTTGCTGATAAAAGTTTGCTTGCTCTGTTTTGAAGATGCAACGATCAAATTGCCAAATATTTAATTTTCGTATGGATTTGCAATTTCAAAACTTAGGTTTATGAGGTCTTAAGAATTTCACACTTTCCTTTGTAGGATTATAACATTTTCCATTTACTGCTTTATAATGTAATGTATGTTTTATTTAGAAGTTTGATTTGTTATGCAGCTTCTGATCAGAGGACACCTTACTTTTGTGGGCAGACTGATATTTTATATGAACTTTGGTTTAGTTTAAACTTTAAAATATTTGTTTTCAAGTTTATATTTACATAGAAAGTCATCATTTATTATCATTTATTAATCAGTACAGTGTGTGTCTAATGTTGATAAAGGAATTGATACATTTGTAATAAACTAGCAAAATATTTATTTTTAAGATTTATTCTAGGAATACACATTTTGCTTGGCAATTAGTAGAAAATACTAGCAAGACATATTTGAAACATTATTTTCCAAATTTGACTAAATTTTACAAAAGTTTTACTTTGCTAAATTTTACAAAAGTTTTACTTTGCAATAGTGTTATAGTTTAATTCCTGAATTCTTCCTACTTCCCAGGCTGGTACCAACCTGAGAGTAATCCTGCCGTTGCTGCATTTTAAAGAGATGTATCCCAGCTCTAGTCTGCAGCTAAAGCTAAGTACTGTACTGAGTTTGCATCCAAGAAAGAACTACAACTTGAAGCAGCCCAATCCCAAGTATACCTGCTGCGGCTGCGTGTGCCGAGGCTGTATTGCAACCCGTACTTCTAGACCTAATAGAAGCTGCAGCATTTCAGTATACTACCAGCTGATGGGGCACCTAATCAAATTTCCCAGCTGCTGTGGCTGCACCCCCTCTTGGTTACTGCTGCTACTACTAGGTTTGCATCTTCGCCCGACAGCTGGTTACAGTTGTATTAGTCAGATCTTAGCGATAGCTGATTTTGATGTTGCTATGATTCCTGGCTTCTGTTGCTGGGAATGCATCCCCGTGCGATTCCTGTCTGCTGTTGCTGGGAATGCTTCCCCGTGCTATTACTGCCGTTGCTGATACACCATCCTCATCAAAATCTTGGCTGCTGTTGCAGGGACTGCATTCCCGTGCGATTACTGCCGTTACTGCATACTTATCGAAGTCTCCTGGCTGCTGTTGCTGGGACTGCATTCCCATGCGATTACTGCCGTTGCTGGGCTTGCATCCATGTGCAATTACTGCCGTAGCTGGAACTGCATCCATGTGCGATTACTGCCGTAGCTGGGACTGCATCCATGTGCAATTACTGCCGTAGCTGGGACTGCATCAAAATGCGTTCTCTGTCTACCTGAGACTGCATTCAGGTGCGATCACTGTCTGCTGAAACTACATTCCCATGCGATTACTGCTACTGCACCCTTATCAAAATCCTGGGTGCTGTTGCTGGGACTGCTTTCCTGTGCAACATCTGCCGTTGCTGGTACTGCATACTCATCGGAGTCCTGGCTGCTGTTACTGGGATTGCCTCCCTCCCCGTGGATTTTCTGTCTGCTGTTGCTGGGACTACATTCCTGTGTGATTACTGCCATGGCTTGTACTACATCCTCATCGAAGTTTCAGCTGCTGTTGCTGGGACTGCATCCTCGTGTGATTCCTGCTGGGACTGCATGCTTGTGCGATTACTGCCGTTGCTGATACTGCATCCTCATCAAATTCCTGGCTGCTCTTGCTGGGACTGTATTCCCCTGCAATCCCTGTGTGCTGTTGCTTGGACTGCATCCCGATGCAATTTCTGTCTGCTGTTGCTGGGACTGCATCCCCATGCATCATGCAATTCCTGTTTACTGCATCCTCATCGAAATATCTGATGTTGCTGCTGAGTCTGCATTCTTGTGGGAATACAGCCATTGCTGCTACTGCATCCTCATTGAAGTATTGGCTGCTGTTGCTGGGTCTGCATTCCTGTGGGATTATAGCTGTTGCCCCTACTACATACTCATCAAAATCCTGGCTGCTGTTGCTGGGACTGCATTCCCATGCAACTACTGCATCTACATTTAAGTCCTGGCTGCTGTTGCTGGGACTTCATCCCCATACAATTCCTGTCTACTGCATTCTCATTGAAGTACGGGATTCTGTTGCTGGGACTGCAATCCCGTGGGATTACCGCCGTTGCTGGTACTGCCTACTTATCTTAGTCCTGGCTGCTGTTGATATTACTGCATCCACATTGAAGTCCTAGCTACTATTGCTGGGATTATATCCCTATGCAATTCCTGTCTACTGCATCCTCATTGAAATATTGGCTGCTGTTCCTTCAACTGCATTTCCATTTCCGTGCGATTACTACCATTACTAGTACTGCATCCTCATCGAAGTCCTGGCTGCTGTTGGTGGGACTGCATTCCTGTGCGATCACTGGCGTTGCTGGTACTACATCCCAGTGTACCATGCAATTCCAGGCATCTGTTGTTGAGACTAGATTCCTGTCAAATTCCTGGCTGCAGTCGCTAAAATAAATCCCCAGAGACTGCATCCCAGTAACATCCCCGTCGTGCGATTAATGACTGCTGTTACTGGGACTGCATCCCAGTGTACCGTGTAATTACTGGCTGCTGTTGCTGGGAATAGATTCCAGTCTAATTCTTGGCTACATTTGCTATAATAAATCCCCATCCGATTCATGGCTGCTGTTGCAAGGATTATATCCATGTCCGATGTCTGGCTTCTGTTGCTGAGACTGCATCCCTGTCCTATTCCTGGGTGGTGTTGCTGGGATTGCATCTCCTTGCAATTCCTGGCTGCTGTTGCTAGGATAACATCCCAGTCATGTGATTAATGACTGCTGTTACTGGAACAGTATCCCCATAGTTTCTTCCTGGCTGCTGTTGCTGGGATTACATCCCTGTCTTCCAATTTCTAGCTGCTGTTGCTGAAACTGCATCCCCATGCAGTTCCTGGCTGCTGTAGCTAGGTCTGCATACCTGTGATTACTGGCTGCTGTGTCTGCATTCTTGGCTGTTGCTATTGCTGCGTTTGTAACCTTGTCAAATTCGACTAACTTTTCGGTGCAATTTTTAACTGTTACCGAGACTGTATCCCTTCCCAATTCCTGGCTACTATTGCTCGGGCTGCATCTCTTATTCCTGGCTGCTGTTGGAGCTAAAACCTGTCCAATTTTTGCCTACTGATGCTAAGGGTACATTCTTGGCAGCTAGCTTGCAACCTTGTCTAATTCCTGGCTGCACTGGTTACCATTCTGATTTCTGGCCGAGACTAACGCGGCATATGTGACTGCTGTATTTCGGCCCAATTCTTAACTGCTGCTGGGTCTGCATCTCTGCTTCCTATCTGGTGTTGCTGGGGCTGCATCCCAATCTCATTCTTGGCTACTGTTTCTAGGGGTACATCTTCATCACATTCTTGGCTTCTGCTGCTAGGGATGCATCCCTATCACATTCTTGGCTTCTGCTGCTCTGCTAGGTGAATTGAATTGAATATGGGATTTAGGCATTAAGCCAAGCACTGGGGCATCAAAGGCCATTCAGCGCTATACAACGAAAATCATTCAATCATATCTGTACACTCACACCATTTAGTATCATTTTAACCTTTAATACAAAACGTAACACTTTCATACAATAAAATCTAGATGTGAAATAAATAGGGATTAAAAGGGTAAAATAAATAAATAAATTAATAAAATCAATTATAGCTCGTAATATAACCCAATACTTTGTATAAATTTTCTCAAGTTCAGGGTATTACAGTTTTCCCCCAGTATATCTCTTAACGGTTTGTCCTGGAGTAAATGTGTCCTCCTCTGGAGATTAAAAACAGGACAATCGACTAAAATATGTTTAACATCCATTGTCACTTGACAGGTATTACAAAGAGGGGCCTGTCTCCCTTCCCCACTCTTCATTAAATAATTGTGCGTTGCATGTGTATGGCCAATACGCAGCCTAGTTAAAATAATGGTATCCCTTCTACTTGTAGAATTACAAGATGACCATTTATCCACCAATGGGTGGATTTGTTTCAATTTTGTATTGGTGGTCAGTTCAGACCATCGAGCTTGCCACTTATTTTTACAGTAAAGATGAATCTCACTTTTAAGATCTTTGTAAGGAATACTCAAGGGGGATGGATTACTTAGCCCTGAAGCTTCCTTTGCTGCCTTATCTACTTGTTCATTCCCATCCACCCCAACATGGGCAGGGACCCAACAGAAGTGAACACTGATACTCTTCCTAGATTGCAGAAGTACTAACCAGTCCTGCACCTCTTGTACTAGATGATGGCCTGGCATAATTTGTTTTAATGAGAGTAAAACACTATTGGAATCCGTAAAAATTGTATAAAAACTATTTTGGTTGCCATTTTTAAAAATATGTTGGACTGCGAGAATTATTGCGTACAGCTCAGCAGTAAAAATTGAACAAGAGTATGGGAGTTTCCTTCTAATAACAATATCCCCCACCACAGCTGCACTTCCAACTCCTGCAGCCGATTTGGAGCCATCTGTAAAAACATGTTTCCCATGATGTTGAGCAGCATGATTTAAAAACTCACTTTTCATAACCCTACTAGGTAAGGTATTTTTCCCTCCTGCCGTAAAACATACTTTAACAGGTGGATTACACCAAGGAGGAGACTTGGGATATCCTACCTCTGCTATCTGTGCTGTAAACAAGCCTACTTCTCTAGCATCATTTTTCAGCTGTACTTCCAAAGGCTTAGGCACTCTAGATCTGTTAGGAGCCCGATCTAAAGGCGCCCTAACATATTTACAGTTAGGATTGTTTCTCACAGCAAGGGACCTAGCTAAAAACCTCAAACTCAACTCCTCTCTGCGAATGGAAAGGGGAGGTATGCCAGAATCAACATAGAGACTGTCAATGGGAGATGTTCTGTAAGCACCTGTGCAGATGCGAAGCCCAGCATTGTGAACAATATCAAGTTTTCCAAGTAAAGTCTTTGTAGCTGACCCATATATTTGGCATGCATAGTCTAACTTGCTCAGACACAAAGATGTATAAATTCTAAGCAAAGTTGTTCTATCAGCACCCCAATCAAAATGCGATATCACTTTCAGAATGTTCAGTGACTTCTTAACCCTGATAGATAGGTCATTTATATGGGGACCAAATGTCATTTTCTTGTCGAAAATGACTCCAAGAAACTTGACACTATCCTCATATGGCAAAATACAATCATTTAAGAAAAGGGTGGGGATCTCTTCCCTTTTACGAGTACGAGTAAAGCGAATGGCTTTGGTCTTCTGAGGAGAAAACATGAATCCGCGAGAATTTGCCCATGCGGAAGCAGCATTTATTGCAATTTGAAGATTTTGGCATGCTTGTAGTGCAGATGATCCACTACAATAAATTGCAAAGTCATCGACAAATAGTGATCCTTGTATGCCAGGAGGTATGTGACTAATGAGACTATTAATTGCAACAGCAAACAAGGTCACACTCAATACGCTGCCTTGGGGGACACCTTCTTCTTGCATGTAGGATGAAGATAGTTCTGACCCTACTCTCACTTTAATGGAGCGGTTTGATAAAAATTCTTCAATAAAAGAGAACATATGTCCTCCTATACCCCACGAGGCCAATTGCTTTAAAATACCACCCCTCCATGTGGTGTCATATGCCTTTTCGAGGTCAAAAAAGACACCCACCACCTGGTTTTGGTTAGAAAAAGCATTTGAAATTTCCCTTGATAACATCAGCAAAGGGTCTAGAGTACTTCGGTTCTTCCTAAAACCAAACTGTCTGTTAGATAAAAGATTTTTTGATTCTAGATACCACACAAGTCTGTTGTTGATCATTCTCTCAAATAGTTTGCATATGCAACTGGTCAAGGATATGGGCCTATAACTAGATGGCAGTTCTGGGTCTTTACCAGACTTGTGGCCTGGAATTACAATTGAAGTATGCCAGGAATCAGGAGATGTATGGGAAGCCCATAGACCATTAAAGGTTTCTAATAAAAATTCCTTGGTATCCACTGGAAGATGTGATATCATTTCATACCGGATGCCATCCTCACCTGGGGCAGTTAAAGAAGAGCTGGAGATAGCATTTTGCATCTCCTCCATACTAAAAGGCAGGTTAAAAGCTTCAGTATTTGAAGAAGCAGGAGGAACAACAGATGTTGATGCTCTAATTTGTTGAAATGCTGGGGAATAGTTGTCAGCACTTGATACATAAGCAAAGTGCTTAGCAAGAACCTCTGCTACATCTTTGGGGTCAGATATATATCTATTATTTTCCCTTAATATTGGTAGAGGCTTAGGGACGAATTTACCTTGAAGTTTTCTAATCTTGTCCCATATTTCCTTTGAAGGAGTTTTGGTATTAATATTAGATATATATTTCTTCCAAGATGCTCTCTTTGCTTTTTTAAAAATTCTTTTTTGTTTGGCACAGGCTCTGAGATATGCTATTCTATCTGCTAAATAGTTTGTCCTCAAGTATCTTCTGAAGCAAGTTCGGGTCACTTTTCTTGCGTTGGCACATTCTTTACTCCACCAAGGAACTACAGAGCGATGAGGTATACCGCATGTTTTAGGTATAAACTTGCTAGCATTATCATCAATAATATTTTCAAGATGTTGATAGGCATGCACTGGAGATGTAAATTCATCATATTCTTTATCAGTGTGTGAACAGTTTTCATAAGCTGCCCAGTCTGCCTCATCTATCTTCCATTTTGGTGGACACTGAGAAGGAAGATTATGGACATAATTTAACATTATTGGCCAATGGTCACTGCCATGTAGGTGTTCATTTACTGACCAAAGGTAGTCCAATCGAATGGATGAGGAACAGATTGACAAATCAATGGCTGATGTAGAGTTGTGGACTACATCATACCTAGTTGGAGAACCATCATTCATTAGTATTACATCATTGTTGTCGATTAATTCTTCAACAAGATTACCCCATCTATCGCACACATTTCCACCCCATAAAGTATGCTTTGCATTAAAATCACCCATTAAAATAAAAGGGGCAGGAAGCTGATTGATCAAGTCTTGGAGGTCAGAAAGTCTAAGCCTTCTTGGATTACCAGCATGATCTAAGAGGAAAAGTTCTAAGGATGGTTCAATATATAGCGAGCATAAAGTAATTTTTTTCCCGATATGAGTTCTAACTGCACATGCCTGTAGTGGTGTATTGAGTGGGATTGTTTCAAATTTTACAGATTTGTGAATAATAAAACCTGTACCACCTTGAGCTCTTGCAGCTTGCAAAGGAGGGGATCTACAAAAATGATAATTGAGTCCGGGATTAAATGGTTTGTCACTGATCTTGGTTTCCTGTAGGCAAATTACCTTCGTGTCTGAGTCCCTGGTTAAAGTTTTTATTTGCTCAATGCTAGTACTTAGACCTCTGCAATTCCACTGGATGATAGACATTATCTTTTGTTATTATTTTTCTTTGTCTCATTTGTCTTTTGGGACTTTTCAGATGAAGCCATGTAAGGCCTGGAGATGGAAGGCTTTACTAGGCCACCACTCTTCTTTTCTTTCTTTCTAGGATCTTTATAAGAGTCAACCTTAGTATCATGAGCAGTAGGGCACTTACCTGACTTAGATGAAGGTGAGGATGATGGGGACCTTTTCCTCTTTGGAAGATCTTGTTTTCCAATCTCCATCAAATCAGGTAGAGATTCTGCCTGAGACAATACATTTAAGGTGGTGGAAGCCACATTGGCTTCCTTGGAGGATTGTGCTAGAACTTCAACAGTTCGAGCACTTAGCCCAGAAGGCTGGGCTACTACCTCTAGGGGAGATGCTCCTATCGGTGACAATACTTTTGGTGTGTTGGACACCATATTGACCTCTTTGGAGGTTTGTGCTCTGGCTTTTATAGCCTGAGCACTTGACCCAGATGGCTGGGCTACTACCACTAAGGGAGATGCACCTGACGGGCCAGGTGCTGCCACTGGTCCCCCTGTGGTAGTAAGGGGTAGTGGATTATAATCTTTTGTTGGCATCTTAACCGCGCGAGCAAAATTAAGTTGCCGATTGAGTAAATGCTTTGCATAACCTACACTTATATGTTCAGCATTTGCTTTCAAGATTGCAGCTTCTTCATTCTTGTATTCTCTACATCTTTTATCATTTGGTTTATGATTATCTTTACAGTTTGCACAGGTTGTATCTCTGTTGCATTGGCCATGTTCTAACAAAGAACAGTTAATACAGATCTTCGTATTATTGCAGTACCGGGAAGGGTGACCGTACTTGAAACAATTAAAGCATTGTAAAGGCCTAGGTTTATATTCTCGAACACGTACTCTTTCATTCTCAATAATTATATGATCTGGTATAACAGGGGTTTCAAATGTTAAAACTACCATGCTTGTTTGAGGGATCTTACTTACTTTCCAAACATTAGCAGGGCACATGTCCAGAATTTCTGGTTCTGAGAATTCATATAGATCTTTATCAAAAACTACTCCTTTACCATAGCTGAAGCTCATATGTGGTTTAATATCCTTAATAGGATCAATTTCTGCAATCTTCATGCCACAAAGCATGTGAGCTTGAGTATCTGATTTTGCATTAATCAAAACAGATTGCTTACCGTATCTACTAATATCCTTACTTTTAATTAAACCAACTTTTTTTTGTATAAATTTACTAATCTTATAATAGTTATAATTATCTATCTTTCCAGATGCAATTATCCATGTTGGGGGCTTGGGGGTTCTTACTTCTGGAAGTCTATGCTCTATTTCTTTTTCCATCCATTCTTCTGGTTTATATATCTCTAGGTGTCTTGGTGCTTTATCACATAAAGCCCCAGAAATCAAACAATTGTCAATTTTTATGCTCTCTAAATTTTTATTTGCTTCTAAAGCAATCTCAAAACTTGAAAATGATACCCAAGCTTCCCAAAAGCCTTTACTACCATTAAGCTCCATTAAAATTTCTTTGATTGCTCCAAATCTACAGAAGGCTTCATGAATTATGTCATAGCTACAACCAATTGGTATGTTTTTTAAGTGGAGAATTTTCAGATTTTTTGTTGGATCTGGTAATGAGCCAGAACCAGAGGGTAAAGTATTACGGTTATTACAAGCATCATTTTCCACCAGTGCCGATAAATTGTCTTTAACAACACTGGTCAAAGAAGTATTGTTGGAGGAATCCTTTTTATTGCCGAGGTTGTCAACAGAGCTTTCCCTATTTAAACAAGCAGAAGTCGTCAACGGTGTCTGGGGTTCGCCATTTGATCCAGGGGTACGGGGAATATTAAGTTTACTCATTAATTATTTTTTCAGGGGGAGGGAAGGGGTCATAATAACAATGGAAAAAAAAAAACAATGGAAAAAAATATAGTTTAAGGGAGAGAAAAGATTAAGACTGTCTGAAATTCCAAAGAAGACACCGTTACCCTTTCCTGGAATTAATTTCTCCACCAATGACACCTGTGAAAGCTGCTTACCAAATGTCCACTCCCTACCCTACCACAAAGGGATGGTACCACTATGATTAGAGTGGCTCAAGTGTATGCCAAACCCGCTTGATGGGACTGAGAGCATTTCAAGAATACAATCATCCCCACTCTAATCATAGTGGCAGGCAAACCGGACAGAATGCCGAGAGTCCTATCTCTATAAAATAGCCAACCCCTGGAATCCGAAGGCCAAATTTCCTAAGAGATAGTTCCGCGTGCCAGTATGGGAATACTGACACTCCTAGGTGTCCAAACATTTTCGGGCAGTTGGCAAGACCACCACAGCTCCCACAATTGATTTTGAAATAAAAACCGATCATGGATACAATGTCCCCTCTAAAAAACCTGGACAGTGAAATGGGTAAAAGAGTTTTGACAGCAAGGTTGGAGACAGCTGATAATTATGAAGGAGGAATAAGCAATAAGAGGTAATAGAAAAAGAATGAGAGAAATTTAGAGTCAAACTGAGGAAAAGAAATTCCCCAGTTCGAGAGCCCTCTTGCCCGTCACAAGCCTTCAGCACGGGAATGATATGCCGTGCTGAAGCCCAATGACTTCATCAAGGCATTCTCTCGTTAAGAGGGTGCTGCTCTGCTAGGGGTGCATCCCTATCACAATCTTGGCTTCTGCTTCTGCTGCTAGGGGTGCATCCCTATCACATAATTAGGCTTCTGCTTCTAGGGGTGCATCCCTATCACATAATTAGGCTTCTGCTTCTGCTGCTAGGGGTGCATCCCTATCACATTCTTGGCTTCTGCTGCTCTGCTAGGGGTGCATTCCTATCACATTCCTGGCTACTGCTTCTCTGCTAGGGGTGCATCCCTATCGCATTCTTGGCTTCTGCTGCTCTGCTAGGGGTGCATCCCTATCACATTCTTGGCTTCTGCTGCTAGGGGTACATCCCTATCCCATTCTTGGCTTCTGTTGCTCTGCTAGGGGTGCATCCCTATCACATTCTTGGTTTCTGCTGCTAGGGGTACATCCCTATCACATTCTTGGTTTCTGCTGCTAGGGGTACATCCCTATCACATTCTTGGTTTCTGCTGCTAGGGGTACATCCCTATCACATTCTTGGTTTCTGCTGCTAGGGGTACATCCCTATCACATTCTTGGTTTCTGCTGCTAGGGGTACATCCCTATCACATTCTTGGTTTCTGCTGCTAGGGGTGTATCCCTATAACATTCTTGGTTTCTGCTGCTAGGGGTACATCCCTATCACATTCTTGGTTTCTGCTGCTCTGCTAGGGGTGCATCCCTATCACATTCTTGGCTGCTTCTGCTCTGTTAGGGTGCATCCCTATCACATTCTTGGCTTCTGCTGCTCTGTTAGGGGTACATCCCTATCACATTCTTGGCTTCTGCTACTCTGTTAGGGGTACATTCCTATCACATTCTTGGCTTCTGCTGCTAGGGGTACATCCCTATCCCATTCTTGGCTTTTGCTGCTCTGCTAGGGGTGCATCCCTATCACATTCTTGGTGTCTGCTGCTCTGCTAGGGGTGTATCCCTATCACATTTTTGGCTTCTGCTGCTCTGCTAGGGGTGTATCCCTATCACATTTTTGGCTTCTGCTGCTCTGCTAGGGGTGTATCCCTATCACATTATTGGCTTCTGCTGCTCTGCTAGGGGTGTATCCCTATCACATTTTTGGCTTCTGCTGCTCTGCTAGGGGTGCATCCACATCACATTCTTGGCTTCTGCTGCTCTGCTAGGGGTGCATCCACAGCACATTCTTGGCTTCTGCTGCTCTGCTAGGGGTGCATCTCTATCACATTCTTAACTTCTGCTGCTAGGGATACATCCCTATCATATTCTTGGCTGCTGCTGATATGGATGCATCCGTATCATATTCTTGGCTGCTGCTTATATGGATGCATCCGTATCCTATTCTTGGCTGCTGCTTATATGGATGCATCCGTATCCTATTCTTGGCTGCTGCTGATATGGATGCATCCGTATCATTCTTGGCTGCTGCTGATATGGATGCATCCCTGTCACGTTTTTGGTTGCTGCTGCTAGGGGTGTGCAGACTTTTAACATTCTTGGCCCTTACTGTTACTACTGGTTTTACTACTTTGATTTTTAACTGCTGGTGGATACCAGTCTGATTTCTGACTGTGGCTAAACCTGCATCCCTGATTTCTACTTTACAGTCTAATTCTTAACTACTGATTCCTGCCTGCTGTTGTGGGGGGCTACATTCCTGTCTGATTCCTGACTGCTGTTGCAGAGGCTGTATCCCAATGCAATATTTGACTACTATTGCGTTTTCCAGGGTAGTTTTGGCTGTTACTGTATTATTAAGTTTCTGGTTGTTGGAGCTCTATTCCATTCCAAGCTATGGTAGCTGCCCTTACTTGGGCTGCACCCCAGTCAGTTCTGGAAGCTGCTTTACCCAGCAGTCACAAGTTTTCACTACTACTGCTGCTGCTTCTCAACCTGTATTCCAGTTCGTTTTCGCAGCTGCTGGGTATATTGCCAGTCAAAGACTCCACTGCCGTTGCTTCTTTAGATGTATTCCAGCCTGGATCAGCAGCTCCTGAGTACATCTCAGTTCGAGGCTGCAACCCAGTCAAGAGTTTTAGCTGCTGTTGGAGTTTTAACTCTATCCCAGTAAGAGTTTTGGCAACTGTTGGGTATTTGCTAGTTCGAATTACAGGCTGCAACCCAGTCAAGAGTTTTAGCTGCTGCTGCTGCTTTAGCTGTATTCCGGTCAAGGTTTTAGCAGTTGCTGGGTATATCCCATTTTGAGACTGCATCCCTGTAAAAAGTTTTAGCTGCTGCTGCTGGTTTAGCTGTATTCCAGTCAAGAGTTTTGGCTGTGGGTATATCCAGTCAAGAGTTCCAGCTGCTGCTGAGTATATCCTAGTTCAAAGTTCTGGCTAGTCCAGCTGCTGGGGCTGTATTCCTGTCAGAGCTTTGGCTGCAGAGTGAGCAGCCTGGTCTAAGTCCTAATGTAAATTATATCTTACCTGCTGGAAATTACTACAGTAGACAGAGCAGGAAGCTGCTGATGACAGTTCAACAAACCTCAGATGAATTGAGCTGCAAACGAGACCAGTAAGTAACAATGGGTCAAATTCTTCTTGAGCATGGAGCCATTAAGTTCTGTAGAGATAAAGTAATAAATTAATTTTCAACCATAATAAACCTCTGTCATTGTGAATTTAACTACATGGCACAAACACCACAGGGAAGCTTCCAAAACAATCCCATCCCTCTGATTATACACAGCAGTCAATATGCATGGACAACATGAAAGAGTTACACAAATGCCTATACCCAGGACATCGAGCTTGCATGGGCTTACCAACAAGAAAAATCATGCCACCGCAAGAAACACTCGACAAAACGAAAACACAATTTGCAAACTTCCAAGATACCTGGAGTCAGGAGCCGTGATGAAAGAGTGAATTGAATTGAATATAGGATTTAGGCATTAAGCCAAGCACTGGGGCATCAAAGGCCATTCAGCGCTATATAATGAAAATCATTCAATCATATCTGTACACTCACACCATTTAGTATCATTTTAACCTTTAATACAAATCGTAACACTTTCATACAATAAAATCTAGATGTGAAATAAATAGGGATTAAAAGGGTAAAATAAATAAATAAATTAATAAAATCAATTATAGCTCATAATATAACCCAATACTTTGTACAAATTTTCTCAAGTTCAGGGTATTACAGTTTTCCCCCAGTATATCTCTTAAAGGTTTGTCCTGGAGTAAATGTGTCCTCCTCTGAAGATTAAAAACAGGACAATCGACTAAAATGTGTTTAACATCCATTGTCACTTGACAGGTATTACAAAGAGGGGCCTGTCTCCCTTCCCCACTCTTCATTAAATAATTGTGCGTTGCATGTGTATGGCCAATACGCAGCCTAGTTAAAATAATGGTATCCCTTCTACTTGTAGAATTACAAGATGACCATTTATCCACCAATGGGTGGATTTGTTTCAATTTTGTATTGGTGGTCAGTTCAGACCATCGAGCTTGCCACTTATTTTTACAGTAAAGATGAATCTCACTTTTAAGATCTTTGTAAGGAATACTCAAGGGGGATGGATTACTTAGCCCTGAAGCTTCCTTTGCTGCCTTATCTACTTGTTCATTCCCATCCACCCCAACATGGGCAGGGACCCAACAGAAGTGAACACTGATACTCTTCCTAGACTGCAGAAGTACTAACCAGTCCTGCACCTCTTGTACTAGACGATGGCCTGGCATAATTTGTTTTAATGAGAGTAAAACACTATTGGAATCCGTAAAAATTGTATAAAAACTATTTTGGTTGCCATTTTTAAAAATATATTGGACTGCGAGAATTATTGCGTACAGCTCAGCAGTAAAAATTGAACAAGAGGATGGGAGTTTCCTTCTAATAACAATATCCCCCACCACAGCTGCACTTCCAACTCCTGCAGCCGATTTGGAGCCATCTCATGTTTCCCATGATGTTGAGCAGCATGATTTAAAAACTCACTTTTCATTACCCTACTAGGTAAAGTATTTTTCCCTCCTGCCGTAAAACATACTTTAACAGGTGGATTACACCAAGGAGGAGACTTGGGATATCCTACCTCTGCTATCTGTGCTGTTAACAAGCCTACTTCTCTAGCATCGTTTTTCAGCTGTACTTCCAAAGGCTTAGGCACTCTAGATCTGTTAGGAGCCCGATCTAAAGGCGCCCTAACATATTTACAGTTAGGATTGTTTCTCACAGCAAGGGACCTAGCTAAAAACCTCAAACTCAACTCCTCTCTGCGAATGGAAAGGGGAGGTATGCCAGAATCAACATAGAGACTGTCAATGGGAGATGTTCTGTAAGCACCTGTGCAGATGCGAAGCCCAGCATTGTGAACAATATCAAGTTTTCCAAGTAAAGTCTTTGTAGCTGACCCATATATTTGGCATGCATAGTCTAACTTGCTCAGACACAAAGATGTATAAATTCTAAGCAAAGTTGTTCTATCAGCATCCCAATCAAAATGCGATATCACTTTCAGAATGTTCAGTGACTTCTTAACCCTGATAGATAGGTCATTTATATGGGGACCAAATGTCATTTTCTTGTCAAAAATGACTCCAAGAAACTTGACACTATCCTCATATGGCAAAATACAATCATTTAAGAAAAGGGTGGGGATCTCTTCCCTTTTACGAGTACGAGTAAAGCGAATGGCTTTGGTCTTCTGAGGAGAGAACATGAATCCACGAGAATTTGCCCATGCGGAAGCAGCATTTATTGCAATTTGAAGATTTTGGCATGCTTGAAGTGCAGATGATCCACTACAATAAATTGCAAAGTCATCGACAAATAGTGATCCTTGTATGCCAGGAGGTATGTGACTAATGAGACTATTAATAGCAACAGCAAACAAGGTCACACTCAATACGCTGCCTTGGGGGACACCTTCTTCTTGCATGTAGGATGAAGATAGTTCTGACCCTACTCTCACTTTAATTGAGCGGTTTGATAAAAATTCTTCAATAAAAGAGAACATATGTCCTCCTATACCCCACGAGGCCAATTGCTTTAAAATACCACCCCTCCAGGTGGTGTCATATGCCTTTTCGAGGTCAAAAAAGACACCCACCACCTGGTTTTGGTTAGAAAAAGCATTTGAAATTTCCCTTGATAACATCAGCAAAGGGTCTAGAGTACTTCGGTTCTTCCTAAAACCAAACTGCCTGTTAGATAAAAGATTTTTTGATTCTAGATACCACACAAGTCTGTTGTTGATCATTCTCTCAAATAGTTTGCATATGCAACTGGTCAAGGATATGGGCCTATAACTAGATGGCAGTTCTGGGTCTTTACCAGACTTGTGGCCTGGAATTACAATTGAAGTATGCCAGGAATCAGGAGATGTATGGGAAGCCCATAGACCATTAAAGGTTTCTAATAAAAATTCCTTGGTATCCACTGGAAGATGTGATATCATTTCATACCGGATGCCATCCTCACCTGGGGCAGTTAAAGAAGAGCTAGAGATAGCATTTTGCATCTCCTCCATACTAAAAGGCAGGTTAAAAGCTTCAGTATTTGAAGAAGTAGGAGGAACAACAGATGTTGATGCTCTAATTTGTTGAAATGCTGGGGAATAGTTGTCAGCACTTGATACATGGGCAAAGTGCTTAGCAAGAACCTCTGCTACATCTTTGGGGTCAGATATACTGTATATCTATTATTTTCCCTTAATATTGGTAGAGACTTAGGGACGAATTTACCTTGAAGTTTTCTAATCTTGTCCCATATTTCCTTTGAAGGAGTTTTGGTATTAATATTAGATATATATTTCTTCCAAGATGCTCTCTTTGCTTTTTTAAGTTCTTTTTTGTTTGGCACAGGCTCTGAGGTACGCTATTCTATCTGCTACATAGTTTGTTCTCAAGTATCTTCTGAAGCAAGTTTGGGTCACTTTTCTTGCGTTGGCACATTCTTTACTCCACCAAGGAACTACAGAGCGATGAGGTAAACCGCATGTTTTAGGTATAAACTTGCTAGCATTATCATCAATAATATTTTCAAGATGTTGATAGGCATGCACTGGAGATGTAAATTCATCATATTCTTTATCAGTGTGTGAACAGTTTTCATAAGCTGCCCAGTCTGCCTCGTCTATCTTCCATTTTGGTGGACACTGAGATGGAAGATTATGGACATAATTTAACATTATTGGCCAATGGTCACTGCCATGTAGGTGTTCATTTACTGACCAAAGGTAGTCCAATCGAATGGATGAGGAACAGATTGACAAATCAATGGCTGATGTAGAGTTGTGGAATACATCATACCTAGTTGGAGAAACATCATTCATTAGTATTACATTATTGTTGTCGATTAATTTTTCAACAAGATTACCCCATCTATCGCACACATTTCCACCCCATAAAGTATGCTTTACATTAAAATCACCCATTAAAATAAAAGGGGCAGGAAGCTGATTGATCAGGTCTTGGAGGTCAGAAAGTCTAAGCCTTCTTGGATTACCAGCATGATCTAAGAGGAAAAGTTCTAAGGATGGTTCAATATATAGCGAGCATAAAGTAATTTTTTTCCCGATATGAGTTTTAACTGCACATGCCTGTAGTGGTGTATTGAGTGGGATTGTTTCAAATTTTACAGATTTGTGAATAATAAAACCTGTACCGCCTTGAGCTCTTGCAGCTTGCAAAGGAGGGGATCTACAAAAATGATAATTGAGTCCAAGATTAAATGGTTTGTCACTGATCTTGGTTTCCTGTAGACAAATTACCTTCGTGTCTGAGTCCCTGGTTAAAGTTTTTATTTGTTCAATGCTAGTACTTGGACCTCTGCAATTCCACTGGATGATAGACATTATCTTTTGTTACTAATTTTCTTTGTCTCATTTGTCTTTTGGGACTTTTCAGATGAAGCCATGTAAGGCCTGGAGATGGAAGGCTTTACTAGGCCACCACTCTTCTTTTCTTTCTTTCTAGGTTCTTTATACAAGTCAACCTTAGGATCATGAGCAGTAGGGCACTTACCTGACTTAGATGAAGGTGAGGATGATGGGGACCTTTTCCTCTTTGGAAGATCTTGTTTTCTAATCTCCATCAAATCAGGTAGAGAGTCTGCCTGAGACAATACATTTGAGGAGGTGGAAGCCACATTGGCTTCCTTGGAGGATTGTGCTAGAACTTCAACAGTTCGAGCATTTAACCCATAAGGCTGGGCTACTACCTCTAGGGGAGATGCTCCTATCGGTGACATTACTTTTGGAGTGTTGGAAACCATATTGACCTCTTTAGAGGTTTGTGGTCTGGCTTTTATAGGCTGAGCACTTGACCCAGATGGCTGGGCTACTACCGCTAAGGGAGATGCACCTGACGGGCCAGGTGCTACCACTGGTCCCCCTGTGGTAGTAAGGGGTAGTGGATTATAATCTTTTGGTGGCATCTTAACCGCGTGAGCAAAATTAAGTTGCCGATTGAGTAAATGCTTTGCATAACCTACACTTATATGTTCAGCATTTGCTTTCAAGATTGCAGCTTCTTCTTTCTTGTATTCTCTACATCTTTTATCATTTGATTTATGATGATCTTTACAGTTTGCACAGATTGTATCTCTGTTGCATTGGCCATGTTCTAACAAAGAACAGTTAATACAGATCTTCGTATTATTGCGGTACCGGGAAGGGTGACCGAACTTGAAACAATTAAAGCATTGTAAAGGCCTAAGTTTATATTCTCGAACACGTACACTTTCATTCTCAATAATTATATGATCTGGTATAACAGGGGTTTCAAATGTTAAACCTACCATGCTTGTTTGTGGGATCTTACTTACTTTCCAAACATTAGCTGGGCACATGTCCAGAATTTCTGGTTCTGAAAATTCATATAGATCTTTATCAAAAACTACTCCTTTACCATAGCTGAAGCTCATATGTGGTTTAATATCCTTAATAGGATCAATTTCTGCAATCTTCATGCCACAAAGCATGTGAGCTTGAGTATCTGATTTTGCATTAATCAAAACAGATTGCTTACCGTATCTGCTAATATCCTTACTTTTAATTAAACCAACTCTTTTTTGTATAAATTTACTAATCTTATGATAGTTATAATTATCTATCTTACCAGATGCAATTATCCATGTTGGGGGCTTGGGGGTTCTTACTTCTGGAAGTCTATGCTTTATTTCTTTTTCCATCCATTCTTCTGGTTTATATACCTCTAGGTGTCTTGGTGCTTTATCACATAGAGCCCCAGAAATCAAACAATTGTCAATTTTTATGCTCTCTAAATTTTTATTTGCTTCTAAAGCAATCTCAAAACTTGAAAATGATACCCAAGCTTCCCAAAAGCCTTTACTACCATTAAGCTCCATTAAAATTTCTTTGATTGCCCCAAATCTACAGAAGGCTTCATGAATTATGTCATAGCTACAACCAATTGGTATGTTTTTTAAGTGGAGAATTTTCAGATTTTTTGTTGGATCTGGTAATGAGCCAGAACCAGAGAGTAAAGTATCACTGTTAATACAAGCATCATTTTCCACCAGTGCCGATAAATTGTCTTTAACAACACTGGTCAGAGAAGTATTGTTGGAGGAATCCTTTTTATTGCAGAGGTTGTCAACAGAGCTTTCCCTATTTAAACAAGCAGAAGTCGTCAACGGTGTCTGGGGTTCGCCATTTGATCCAGGGGTACGGGGAATATTAAGTTTACTCATTAATTATTTTTTCAGGGGGAGGGAAGGGGTCATAATAACAATGAAAAAAAAACAATGGAAAAAAATAAAGTTCAAGGGAGAGAAAAAATTAAGACTGTCTGAAATTCCAAAGACGACACAGTTAGCCTTTCCTGGAAATTAATTTCTCCACCAATGACACCTGTAAAAGCTGCTTACCAAATGTCCACTCCCTACCCTACCACAAAGGGATGGTACCACTATGATTAGAGTGGCTCAAGTGTATGCCAAACCCGCTTGATGGGACTGAGAGCATTTCAAGAATACAATCATCCCCACTCTAATCATAGTGGCAGGCAAACCGGACAGAATGCCGAGAGTCCTATCTCTATGAAATCGCCAACCCCTGGAATCCGAAGGCCAAATTTCCTACGAGATAGTTCCGCGTGCCAGTATGGGAATACTGACACTCCTAGGTGTCCAAACATTTTCGGGCAGTTGGCAAGACCACCACAGCTCCCACAATTGATTTTGAAATAAAAACCGATCATGGATACAATGTCCCCTCTAAAAAACCTGGACAGTGAAATGGGTAAGAGAGTTTTGACAGCAAGGTTGGAGACAGCTGATAATTATGAAGGAGGAATAAGCAATAAGAGGTAATAGAAAAAGAATGAGAGAAATTTAGAGTCAAACTGAGGAAAAGAAATTCCCCAGTTCGAGAGCCCTCTTGCCCGTCACTAGCCTTCAGCACGGGAATGATATGCCGTGCTGAAGCCCAATGACTTCATCAAGGCATTCTCTCGTTAAGAGGGCCGTGATGAAAGAGCAGCAAATGAAAATGTGTTGGCATAAAGACAAGCCCTCCTCCCTCTCCCCCCCCCCAAAAAAAAAAAAGGTTAGGTATAATCAGAGGTGTTAGTGCATTCATCACCCCCCCCTCCTTTAATTACCTTGGTAAAAAGCTGAAATGACTAAACTAGCTTACACTGCATCTACACCTATATAAAAAAACAAGTAAAATATTGTAACCAAAGAAATGACAAATGTGAGTAGTAAATACAATTTAAAAATAGCCTAGAATATTTAGGTTTGGAACATTTTAATGTAACCAGTTTCAAATGCAATTCAATTAGTCCCACTGAAATCCCTACATTCCATCCTCAGGAACAGGATTCAAGAATATAAACCCAAGGACCTTTTCCCCTAATCTAACCACAATCCTTGACCCTGCTATGTAAAAATTATATTTTCATAAAATAAATTTTTGAACATACTGTACTTACCTGCTGGTTATATAACAACAGCTTTATTCCTCTGTCCGGCAGAAATTAAAAAAACTCGCAGCAATCGCATAGATTTACCAGGTGTACAATAGCACCACCACGGTAGCAAGGCCAAACTATTCCTCCCAGCACCAGATTTTCCATGCTCATAGGTCTCTAGAGGGGAGGAGGGTGGGATTTTAAGTTATATAACCAGCAGGTAAGTATGTTAAAAAATTTTATTTATTATGAAAATGACAAACTTATAACAGTGTTTGTATTTTTCCTAACATACAAACCCTAATTCTTTACTATAGGAGATATTCTAGCGCGAGCTGGAAAATACGGCAGAAAAACCTTAACAAGGTTGGTTGTTAACGACCGGACAGGTATTACCCACCTGACAGTGGTGGGGGACCGCCGGTTGGTAGCTGCCGTTTACCTTTAATCGAATTCTAGTTACGACTATCCTAGGGGGCGGTGATGGAGGGAAGATTTGTGTAAAGAATTCGGGTTTGTATGTTAGGAAAAATACAAACTCTGTTATAAGTTTGTCATTTGTTCCTACACTAAATACAAACCCTAATTCTTTACTATAGGAGACTTAGTCTTGAGGCCAGGGTGGCCAAGGAGTTACCTATCTTTAGGGAAGATAGTCCTCAGACTAGACTCTTTTGAAGCAACAATCTTCCGTTATCTTCTTTCTTTGTAGATCCCCAGAATCTCAGTACGACTGAAGGTTTCCAACTTCATCGAAACAAATGTTTCAGGATGAAGTGGGTCAGGAACATTTGACTCGGACCCCTTCAAACTTAGAATTCCCCCTACCTTGCCAAGGGGAAACCTTGTGACCACGAGTATAACTTATACTCTGTGAGAGGAATCAGATGAGTATCATACCTTATTTTTACTGGCGAGTCCAGCTGAAACTGGATACAGGCTAGGATCCCCAGATGTGGGGGGAGAAGGAGACGAAGATGATCGATGGATGTCCTTCTTAAAACCTAGTGTAACCCAGAATTCTTAACCAATGTTTACTGTCCCCTGAAAGGGCGTAAGGAAGTAACAGCATCTGTTGACCTGTCACAATAGGCCCTATAAAAAGGGTGTCCAGAGACCTATGTGTCACGTCGCTCAAATAGTGAGCAGTGAATGTAGATTGGCGTTTCCAGACCCCAACACTCAAGACTTGGGAAAGTGAGAAAATTCTCTTAAATGCCAGAGAGGCAGCCACTCCCCTAACTTGATGGGCTCTGGGTTGTGCTGCCTCTGGGTCTCCGTGAAAAGACCTCGTAATAACTTTGAGTCAGAAAGAGATGGTATTGCGAGAGATTCTCTTCTATACCCTGTTGGTACAAGGAAAAGATGATGGAGATGTGGTCTGAAAAGTCTGGTACGCCTCAGACATTCTTTGACGCCCTGACTGGGCATAGTAACGACTGGACTGCATCCTGTGTTACCTATTGAGAGTGGAAGTTCTCGAAATCTCCCATCGGTAGATGAAGGATTACGAGTCTAGCCACCAAGCCCTGTACAAAGTTGCGAGACATTCGGGCCCCCCCCCCCCCATCTCTTAGAATGGGTAACGTAAGACAGACCATGTAGCTCACTGACCCTTTCAGCGGAGGACAGAGGTACGAGGAAGACTGTCTTAAGGTTCAGAAAGTAGTCTGAGGCCCTTAAGGGCACATAGGGCAGACCCTTCAACGAACGTAAGACACGTCTCAAGGAGATGGTCTAATCTCAAGTGGGGGGCAAGATCACTCCAACACCAAATCAACCAAGGTGATGTCCTTCCTTTTGAGGATCCAATAGCTTCACATTGTCGCTGTTGTAGCGGTTAGGAAGTCCATTGTCTTAGCCCCAGCAGTTAGGACTTCTTGTAGGGTCTGCCTAGAGTTTTGGTTTGACAAGTCATCGTGGCTCGCAAGGTAGCAGACTGTATCAGACCACGTGTCAAGCCAGAAGGGACATTGAAGTCGCTTCCCTTGCCGAGGCGTGACTGAGAAGAGCCTGGAAGAGTCTAGTGTCTCTTCGAGGATAAGTCTGGTGTGAACCTCGCCGTGAGGGGATCTAAGATCAGAGGAGAAGGTTGACGTCTGTGCTCGGAGAACAGACCAGGTTTAAAGGTCGCTCAAGAAAGGCAGAGGCGAGGGACAGTGACATTGCATTAGCCGTTAGGACAATGTCCTAGAGACTGACCGTTTATGGTCAACGACCAAGCCGCCTCTCCATCCCAGCTAGGACCAGGGAAGGCCAGGCAGTGGCTGCTAAAGAATCAGCAGATAGTCTATAGGCCTCCCCCAACCTTAGCTTACAAGGATGGTAAGGTTGTAGGCACTGAAGGCTCTAACGAGTCTGGTCGGGACTCTAACCCCAGACTGTCAATACATAGCCTGTCTAAGGCTGGAGAGTCAAAGGGTCGAGGAGACAGATGCAAATCGCCGAGGAATGAGATAGAATCCTCATATTTAAGGACTCTTAAGAACTGTTATAAGTCACTCGACGGCAGCACTCGCGAGGAATCCTCAGGCTGCGATAATTCCTCGCGTGTTACTGCAGGAAAAAGTGGAGACGCGAGTAGTAGACAAACCTTATATCTTACCCCTCGTATTTTTCTTATCGAAAGGGGAAGCATGGTCGAAGTCAGAGTATCTGGAGGTAATGACGAAGACCGCTGACGAGAGTTGGAAAGCTCTGTCATGAGAGTAAACTCTTAATGACGATTTTCACGTGCATAGCGCTAATTGCGCGCGTGCACGGACAGTGCTAATTGTTACGAGAGCCCGACTACTGTACTCCGCATAACAAACTCGAAGGTTCCAAGTCGTGTGAACTAGAAAGTCAAACGCGACAGAGGCCCGAGGGACTCCTAAGGTCATGAGAACCCGTAGGATAAACATGACTAAAGTTTAAAGGCTCCCGATCACGCCCGGCGAAAGGGTGATCGTCAGGAGACCCTGAGGAGTCAACGTGAGGGGAACCAGTAGGATCAAAAAGACGTCTCCTAACAGCACGAGGGGGAGAACGTCAGGGATGAAAATAACTCCTCCGCAGGGTAGATTTGTTCTCCCGAAGGAGAATGTTGCTTAATACAAGGCTCTCGCTCCGCCCCTGGAGGAGAACCAAAAAGCGTAAGGGGAGGAGCGTAGATCAGTAAACAACAAATTTCTTCTCGTGATTGGTAGGAAGGTTCTCCCTAAGGAGATCGCCTAAAACAAGCTTTCTCCCTGCCCTATGGGTAAAAGCGTAGGCCTATTAACTTTTCTCTCTCAACGAGGGAAAAGACTTCCCGAAGGAAGGATTGCTAAGGCAAGATTTCTCCCCTCATTATGGGGAAAAGCGTAGGTTTAATAATTTCTCTCTCATGAACGAGGGAGAAGTCCTCCTGAAGGAGGACATCGCCAATGGCAAACTTTCTCCCAGATCTATAGGAAAAAACGTAGGCGTAAAAATCTCCCTCTCGTGAACGAGAAAGGAGTCCTCCCAAAGGGGGACTTGGCCTAAGACAAGCTTTCTCCCTATTAATGGGGAAAAAAGCATAGGCTTAATAATCTCCCTCTCAAACGAGAGAGGTTCTCCCGAAGGAGAACATTGCCCAAGACAAGCTTTCCCCCCAGTTCTATGGGAAAAAAGCGAAGGCGTAACAATCTCTCTCGCGAACGAGAGAGAAGATCTTCTGAAGGAGGGCATGGCCTACAGCAAGTTTTCTCCCAGTTTTACGGAAAAAACGTAGGCGTTAAAATCTCCTCTCGTGAACGAGAGAGAAGTCCTCCCAATGAAGGACATCGCCTGAGCCTATACTCACAGGGAGAAGTTCCCTCCAAAGGAGGCATAAGCCGTAGACTTGCTTTTCCCCAGCTCCAGGGGAGAAAGCACAGTCTTCGGGGACGAGATAGCAGAGATAAAACTCATTGAGCTGTCCGCAACTCCTTACGAAGGAGGGAAGGTTGCTGACTGTCTGAAGTGGGGAAGCTTTCCCTCGGAAGGGGGATGGATCTTTCACGCAGTCCAATTCCGAGGAAGGTTATCACCCTCTCGTAAGGGAAGGATCTCTAATCCTTCCTGTCAGCAATCTAAGCTTCCCAATAAATTGATCAAGTTGCAGGTTGACAATGAGTGTTACCTCTTAACATGGGCAGCTCATGAGCTGCCACATGAAGCGCAGGATAACGAACAGAGCGGCCGAAGCCCTCGGCATCGCGTTCTACGTCGCTGCTATCTGGGTGTTTTCTTTTAGCCTCTCTAGCATGTTTCCCTTTTCCCTTCTGCTCTCAACCGAAGAGAAGAAGGGGCGAACCCCTGCATCTTCTTTCGAGGTTTTCGAGACACACGAAATCCTCAACTCATTAGGGAGCAAAGGAATTAGGGAGGTTGTCATGTCTGAAACACGGGAGCGAGGGATTGACCCCGCGAGTGTATGATCGGAAATTTGTGTGTGTAGCGCTAATTGTGCGCGAACACCTGCGTGACTGGGGTCTGAAGACTCTGCCATAAGTGTAAACTCCTGATCGTTATGGGGGTAGTGTTGGTTTGCGTACGCGAACACTCCGCGTGACAAGAGTCCGATGACTCTCTAACCTAAGAGTAACACTCTTAATGACTTGACATGAGAACCTGAAGGTTCAGCGTGATCGTGCCTGCCCCTAGAGGTTGTGTTGCGAGAGCCCGAAGTGCTAGAGCAATGGGGAAAACGTTAGCCTCCCTTGTCACGAGACGCCGAAGTGTCAGCGAGACTAAATGCACGAAAACCCGAGGTTTCAGCAACTAGCTGTAAGAAAACGAAGGGATAGCGCACCGGGAAACCGAGGTTTTCTTGTCACGAGACCCCAAAGGGTAAGAGATCGAGAATTCAAAGGCGAGAGGGATCTCTCTGAAGATAGAGATAAACAAGAAGCGCTCGATCTGAATTTTTCTAGAGCGGACGGAGACCCTCAAACTAATATGCGAAGAAGAGGGTTCGAGGTTAGGACGTGCTTTGCCCTTGGCGCCTCTCCTGGTTTCTTAGATGATCCCTCGCACCAAGATGACAGCGAGGCAAAACGATGACGAGACGGATCGTTCTTCTGAAGTTTGTGGCACGAGTGTATATAATCTCGAGGCAGGAAGTCTCGAAGAGAGACAGAAGGCGAGAATGATAACGTCTCTTCCTATTTCGCCTGTCTCTTCGGTGAGAATATCTAGGTGAAGGCGTACACGGGAGTGCGGGAGAGTTATCTCTCACGTCTGAGCCAGCCATAGGGAGCGCGCGCAGGTGAAAATTCCCCATAGTGGAATCATATGGGCACGTGGGCGTGCGCGCATATTCTTGCGGATGCGGGAGAAGGCTGGTGCGCCGGTAAGTGCTGGCGCGTTGATAAGCGCTGGCGTTGCAAAGCGCTAGCCCGCTGGTAAGCACTGGCACTACGGGAGAAGGCAGCCAGGCAGCATGGCTGCCTTGTCAGATGGCCTTCAAACAGTAGAAAGTTGACGCGCAGGTTTTACCTGTCGCGTAGGATGGTGTTGGGCGTGTATATGCATGTGCAGGAGAATGTTGGCGCGCGGGAGCGCATAGAGCACTGGCACGCAGGAGTGCGCCTTTGCGCAGAAGATTGGTGGCACGCAGGAGTTTGTGCGCAGGTGAGCGTATGGCACGTGATGGAGCTATGCTCTTGTTGGAGCGTATGCGCATGTTGGCGCATACGGTATTGATGTCCTATGTTAGGGTAAGAAGGAAGCGCTCTAAGTTTGTGACAAGAGTGCTTAGTCTACTGCGAGACATTTCGTGAAGACACAGAAGGCGAGGAAGAGCAAGAACGATTATGTCTCCTCCTATGTCGCCTGTGATTCCAGAGAGAACCACTGGGCAAAGGAGTGCGATCTCTCCTTTTCCTATTCTCTATCTCTCCCTCCTAGCCTCCGAAGAGGGGAGGACAATGAAGTGGAGGAGGAGGAAGAGAAGGTAATGTGAAGACCTCTTCTACATGCTTGGCAGGGAACCCATCCTCCGCAGGGTAGCAGAACACCCATGACCTCCGTAATGGGGCATAGGGAAGAGGATCCACATCCAGCGGTGACATAAAGGCGTCGTGAACACTTCCTAAAAAATAGAGGTCATTATCTACAAAGAAAAAGAAAAAGAAATAAGATTAATAAAAAAAAAAAAAAAATAAAGCAGGAGCAGTGGTGTTACCACTGCGACGGCTAGAATTTGATTGAAGGTAAACAGCAGCTACCGACCGGCGGTCCCCCACCACTGTCAGGTGGGTAATTACTGTCCGGTCGTTAACGACCTTGTTAAGGTTTTTCTGCCGTATTTCCAGCTCGCGCTAAAATATCTCCTATAGTAAAGAATGAGGGTTTGTATTTAGTGTAGGAACAACTAACTTTAGTTGAAAATAACAGTTCGGTTAAAGCAAGACTCTCAGAGAGGGTCCTGGGTAAAAAGAGAATTCTACTGTCAAAACACCAGCGACAAAGGAAGGGAGAATGCAACTCCGCGGTGAAATTATGAATTCATTTAATTGTGATTTTTATGCAAAATGATATTTTCATATTAAAGTAAAATTTTTGAACATACTTACCTGGTGGATATATATATATATAGCTAACGTCTCTGACATCCAGCAGAAAATTCAAAACTCGCAGGCGATCGAAGATTGGGTTGCTAGGTGTACAACTAGCGCCACCACTCGCCAGGATACTGGAACCATTCCTCAAGCCCTCAGGTCTTCTCTGCCCATAAGGTCTCTAGAGGGGCAGAAGGGAGGGAGTTTAATTACTGTATATATATCCACTGGGTAAGAATGTTCAAAAATTTATTCTAATATAAAAATATCATTTTTAAACATTTAACTTAGCCGGTGGATATATATATAGCTGATTGACACCCTTGGTGGAGGGTAAGAGACCAGCAGTAAACATCATAGGAATATAACTCAAGTGTTTTGATAAAAACAAACTTAAGGGTTCGTAACTGATAAGGAAGCTGACTTTTATGATTCTCTGCCTCATTAGTTCACTATCCTTATGAAGCCCAGAGATCCACTCAGGGGGCTGAAAGACCTCTGGGAGCTGTCATATCTGGGGTGAACACCCCTATGACAGGACCTCGACCAATACCCTTGATCTGGGCGCTCTCAAGAAACAAGTTTGACCACCTGCTAAAATCAAATGATTGTGGAAGACTAGGGACAGTCTCCACATACAACCAAAAAGATTAATACTTCAAGAGAAGTAAAAAGGTTATTAGGATTATGGGAATGTAGTGGTAGAACCTCCACCCACTACTGCACTCGCTGCTATGAATGGTCCCAAAGTGTAGCAGTCCTCGTAAAGAGTCTGGACATTCTTTAAATAAAGTGAAGCGAACACAGATTTACTCCTCCAAAAGGTTGCATCCATAATGCTTCGTAGGGATCGATTTTGCTTGAAAGCCACTGAAGTTGCCACAGCTCTGACTACATGTGTTCTTACTTTCAGCAATCTAAGGTCAGCCTCACCGCAGTGAGCGTGAGCCTCTCTAATCAAGAGCCTGACAAAATACGATAAGGCGTTCTTTGACATTGGTAAGGAGGGCTTCTTGACCGAACACCTTAAAGCTTCAGACTCGCATCGTAAATTTTTGGTTCTGTCTAGGTAAAATGTAAGTGCTCTCACAGGGCACAGAACCTTCTCTATCTCGTCACCAACCAAATCTGACAGGTTGGGAATCTCAAAAGATTTCGGCCATGGATGGGAAGGATGCTCATTCTTGGCCAAGAAACCAAGTTGCAAGGAGCATACTGCCTTTCCAGTACAGAAGCCGACGTTCTTACTGAAGGCATGAACCTCACTAACTCTCTCTGCAGTTGCTAGACTCACTATAAAAAGTGTCTTTAAGGCGAGATCTTTAAAAATAAAGGCTAAGAGTAAAGGTTCAAACATGAGAAATTTCAGGACAACATCCAGATTCCAAGCTGGTGTCACTATCCGATGCTCCTTGGAAGTCTCGAAAGGCTTGAAAAGGTCTTGAAGGTCTTTATTGTTAAGAGAGGTCTAGGTTCCTGTGCTTGAAAACTGCAGCCAATATGCTCCTGTAACCTTTAATGGTAGAGGAGGAAAAGTTACGTTCACCCTTAAGGTGTAGCAGGAAGTCAGCGATTTGGGCTATTAGAGGTATTGGACGAGGAAATTGAGGTGACTTTGCACCAATCTCGAAACACCTCCCATTTGGACTGGTAGATCCTGATGGTAGAGGATCTCCTTGCTCTGGCAATCGCTCCAGCTGCCTCCTTCGAAAAACCTCAAGCTCTAGGAGGGTCTCTCGATAGTCTGAAGGCAGTTAGACGAAGAGCATGGAGGTTTTGATGGAACCTTTTCATGTGTGGTTGCTGGAGCGGATCTAATTGCATTGGCAGCCAATGTCAACTTGGTCCCTTCATGAGGCGAACTTTTTGGTGTAAGACTTTGTAAAGGATTTTGAAGGGGGGAAACGCATACACTTCCAGGTGAGACCAGTCCAGCAAGAACGCGTCAATGTGGACCGCCTCTAGATCTGGAACTGGAGAGCAGTCTGTTGGAAGCCTCTTCATTCTCGAGGTTGCGAATATGTCTATGGACGGACGTCACCATATTCGCCATAGTTTCTCGTAAACCTCCGGATGCAGAGTCCATTCTGTGAGAATGACTGTCTCTTCTGCCGAGGCAGTCTACCATCACGTTCCTTTCTCCCTGTATGAACCTTGTTAGCAAGGTGATTTTTCTCACCTTCGCCCAAACCAGAAGCTCCCTTGCAGTAAAGTAAAGGGACTGCGAGAGGGTCCCGCCTTGTTTGGAAATGTAGGCTAACGCTGTGGTGTTGTCTGCGTTTACTTGCACTACCTTGTTTCGGATTATACTTTCGAAACTTTGAAGGGCCAAAAGAACTGCCAGAAGCTCCTTCTGGTTGATGTGAAGACTCTCCTGGTCTTGATCCATAAGCCCGAGAATTCTAGTTTGCCTAGTGTTGCTCCTCACCCAGAGTCCGAGGCATCTGAGCACAACACATGGTCTGGGTTCTTGTGTGCAAGAGAGAGGCACTCCTGAAGTCTGAGATTGTCATCCCATCATTTCAGGCAGCTCTTGACCGTCTCTGGAAGCAGAATGGTCACTGCTTCTAAGCCCTTCTCCTTGTACCAATGCTGGTTGAGGTCAAACTGGAGAGGGCGAAGATCGAGTCACCCAAGGGAAACAAACTGCTCCAGTGACGAGTGTGTTCCCAGTAGACTCGTCCAATTCCTTACAGAACAAATGCTCTTCCTTTGGTAAAGACGAATCTTTATGAGAGCTTGTTCTAGTCTTGTGGGCGAAGGAAAAGCCCGAAAAACTAGACTCCGTATTCATCCCCAAATAGAGAATTGTTTGAGATGGGGTCAGTTGAGACTTCTCCTTGTTGACTAGGAGACCCAACTCTTTCGTTAGGGCCAAAGTCAATCTGAGATGCTTCAGACAGCGATCAAAGGACGACATCCTGAGTAACCAGTCGTCTAGGTATAGGGTACAAATGAAGTGGAGATCGATTGAGGCCTAAGGAAAGCGGGTATTAAAGCCTTTAACACATTTCCTATACACAGGGGAAGGGTCGGCCATTTTGGAATATCCAGAGAGATCAAACAAGCAAGAGATCAAACAAGCAAGGGTAAAAAATAGTCAAATCAAAGAGTTTGAAGAAAAGTCGTAAGAAAAACCAACCAAGCAAAAGCCATTAACCAAAAAACAAGTACTTCACCAAAGCTGTAGAAAACAGGAGGTTAGCACGAGCAAGAAAATTCCAATGTTTACGCCACAGGGGCAAAGAAGAACCGAGGACTTGAGGAATGGTTCCAGTATCCTGGCGAGTGGTGGCGCTAGTTGTACACCTAGCAACCCAATCTTCGATCGCCTGCGAGTTTTGAATTTTCTGCCGGACGTCAGAGATGTTAGCTATATATATATCCACCGGCTAAGTTAATGTTAGCTATATATATATCCACTGGCTAAGTTAAATGTTTAAAATTATGCAACACTACAATAGCCTCAAACCGAAAATATTGCTATTAATAAAATCTAAACCTTTACAAAAAAAAAAAAAAATACGGACTTACATCATAGATCTATGATGTACAATAAGTCTGTATAGAAGAGGGTTTTCCATTTTTTTTTTTTTTTTGAAAAAGTTTAGATTTTAGTGTATTGTGTAACATATGTAGCTTGTACACATGCTAAATAAATCAGTGATGTCACACATGCATGCATATGTGCGTGTTCAAACATCTCTATCCCTTTTTGTGACTTCATCATGGCCTATGGTGGAAGTCCGTAAAGAAAGGGTTTGTTATTTTTTTCGTAAAGTTTTAATTTTATTGATAGCAATATTTTCGGTTGAGGATACTGTTGTGTTGCATAAATTGCATAAAAATCACAAACTAATTCATAATTTCACTGCTGAGTTACAATCTCCCTTCCATTCTCTTTGGTTTTTCACAGTAGAATGCTCGTTTTACCCGGGTCCCACTATGCGAGTCTTGCTTATACCGAACCGTTATTTTCACCAATAGTTTGTTTCATTAATTCCAGGTTTTTAGTAGATTCTGGTATTCAAAATAAGTTTATAACAACATGTTTTTCTTATTCTTAGTATAATTTATCTCAATTTGTGTCGAGATATGTGAAAAGTAACAAAATTATGCAGCGTGCATCCGAAAAAAAGCTCCTGTCGTTGTCTTCGGCGGATGTTATTATATTTAGATTTACCATCACGATACTTCATAACATATCTATTAGTTTACATTATTTGACAAAACCTATATCTGAGAAATTTATGTTAGTAAAAAATGTTTCAATTCACATTACTTGGTAATCATTTGAAAACAATGATGGTATTCGGACAAAAATACTTCCGACCAATCAGCTATTTGGAAATTCTCCAACCTAAAAGGACACCCCTGCGAGACACAGCAAATCTGCCTCGCTAAAATAAATTGTCTATAGTAAATGACATTGTCAAGTAAAATAAACCATATTTTAAATTTTATTCTGTATAATCCAGAAATAAACTTAATTTTCAGAAATATTAACCAATAAGAGATAACTAACCAATCACAACCCCTTCAAAGGTTGCAAGAAGGGTTCTTCTGTCAATTATATTTCAATTTTATGAAGCTGAGAAAAATATACAATAGAAAATCTAACGAGATCGACAAAAAAAATCATGTGCTATTTCAACACAATGAACTGTTTGGAAGGTGTGTAAACATGAGAAATCAATAAATTGGTACAAATGCAATACAGAAAATACTAACTATATGGCGCTCAAAAGAGTAACACCTAATGCACAAAGAGTACAAGAATTTTTTATTTTTAAGATCATTAACAAGAAAGAACTCTAGCGGTTTATTACTAGTCTCCAAAAGCAAGACTGACCTAATTGGACTGTATTAAAAAATTCAAGTTACAGGCCATACACAGACTGGTGTGGCTGATCTAATAAGTTATACAACACAGTGGTTCAAAATCAAGCACTGAAATAAACATTAACCAAATGTTTCAGAAGTATCAAATTCTCCCTCTCAGTTTCATAGTAATCAAGAGTGATGCTCTTCCTGCTAACCATCCTTAGGTAAGATATAAATTATTAGAAAAATTACAATGGAATTAATTAAACCAGGAACCGAGGAACCTGGCATCAAAGGTATTAATGAAAATTAAGCATTAGGATTATTAAAAAAGGGATTTTGACGAAGGAAAAATCTATTTCTGGGCTCCGACCTGTGCCGCCCAGTGAAATGCTCCTTTAGCATCATTTCTAAGGTATATAACTGCTAAATAATACCAGAGAAAAAATTACATAGGAATGCTAGGTATGAACCCAGCTCGCTCACCTGAAAGGTGTCTGTATATTATAACAAGGGCGTGAAAATCACAATCGGAGGTCTCGTACCAATTAGAGATCTCCTCGTCAAATATCCCCGAAACCAAGAGGAGCCGTCCCAAGTCCACTACTGACCGTCGCTACCAACAAGCCCACCCACGCCAATGACGTCACTCCTCATAGCACCCAAGTTTGGGTCCATCAGGGAGGGCGAGCAGAGGGTGGGTTCACTGGGCAGCACAGGTCTCTCGCCCAGAAATAATTTTTCCTTCATCTAAATCCCTTTTCTGGGCTCCGCCCTGTGCCGCCCAGTGAAATAGTACCAGAGAAATGGTCCCAAACTTGGAAACAAAATCTTGAGTGAAAAATAAAAAAAGGCAAACATACCAAAAACATGATTTAATACAAGTTAAATGTACTGTTAATACAAGGTATTTGAGATAAATGAAAAAACTCCTTATGTAACAATATAAAGGCAATATTAGTATAAAACATGGGATGCAAACCGAATGTATAATCCTAGGTTATATAGGAGAAAAACAAGCATCAAAATAAGGTCCCAACTAAGAAAATACCAGGACAAGTTCAAAACAATTAGATTACTGTAAGGATAAAATATAACAATCTCGAATGAATATAAGTGATCATGGACAAAAAAATATAATAAGTTGAGGACTGTACTTAAGGATGCAACTGAAGGGTGCGATCCAAAAGATAAACCAAACCACTGTAGGGACAATAAGTGAGGCAGGTAGGGGGAGGAGAAAAAAGGGAGGGAAAGCAAGACCCTGTGATTAAGATTCATGATGATCAGGAGGAACCACATTCCCTGCTGCCACTGTAGCAAATTTTAGGGCTTCCAAAGGTTTTAAATAGTGGCGTTTGAAAACTGTTGGGGACTTCCAGCCTGTATATTTCGTGAGGTCATCAAATTTCATTTGATGGAAATAATTAACAGAAGTAGCTACAGCTTGAATATCATGGACATGTGGGAATGATTCTGGGTTAACCTGTTTAATGAAGTACAGAATCTGTTGTCTGATCCCTTTAAGGGTGATGGTTCCTCCGTTCTCTCTAATAAATAAGGGCCCCGAGGACTTAGTGGAAGTTCTATTTAGGTAGGCTTTCAAAGTCGTAACTGGACATAAAGATGGATTCCGTGGAAGGGGAACAATCTTCCAGGGGGACCATCTAATTTTGGGGGTCCTCATTTTTTGCTAGGAATGTTTTGTCAGGGGAGAGTAGAACCTCTCCTGACGAGAGAAAATCAATATGGCCTGGATTTCTAGACAAGGCTGAAAGTTCCGAAATTCTGGCACCAGAGGCTAAGCTCTTTAGGAATGGGGTTTTCCGTAATAATGGGATATAGGCACATGATTCATTAGGAGTGTCAGAAGCTAATCTGAGAACATCATTCAGAAACCAGGAAACTGCGCTAGGACGAGTTGATGGTTACAATCTGGCACAAGCTTTAGTTATGGAAGAGAGGTATGAATCCGTAAGGTCAATATGGAATCCAATTTGAAAATTTTTTTTCAAGGCCGATTTAATGGTAGTAATAGTGCTCACTGCTAGGCCAGATTTAAATAGTCCTAAAAAAGGTTACTGTTAGGTTCATAGTCATTCTCTCAACCTTTGAGTCCTTTAAGAACTTGGCGAGTTTCTTGACAGCAGAGGCATTTTGTCGAAGGGTGGATTCCCTCTTATCTGATTCCAAAAATCGAAGGGTGGATTCCCTCTTATCTGATTCCAAAAATAAAGTATTTTGAGGGTCAATATCTGCGCCTATTTGGGCCACGAATTTCATAAAGTCCATAAAGTTAGGGCACTCCGAGCGTTTGAGGAAGCGAACACAGTGCAAGTTTGTACTGTCTGTGTTAGTATTGGATTGGGGATCCGCCGGGGGCGGAGGCCCCATTCCACCAGAAGGGGGAACCAATTGCTCTTGGGCCAGTTGGGGGCTACTAGAGCCACTTGCCCTTTGAAAGTTCTGAGCTTGTCCAACACTTTCATCAACAGGTTGATTGGAGGGAATAGATAAATCCTCTCCCAAATGTTCCAATCCTGTGACATTGCGTCTGTGGCGTAGGCTAGGGGGTCCAGGTTAGGAGCTACGTAGCACTAATTTGTGGTTGGACTGTCGCAAACAGATCCACCTGGAGGCCCGGAACCTGGAATAGAATCCATTTGAATGACTTGAGGTCCAGGGACCATTCCGACTCTAGCTGGGTTGTTCTGGACAGAGCGTCCGTCACCACATTGCGTACTCCCGCCAGAGGGACTGCCGACAGATGCCACTTGTTGGATGTTGCCAAGGAGAAAATGGCTATCATCACATGATTTATGTGTCCCGATTTGGAGCCTCCTCTGTTTATGCAGCGAACTACGACTTCGCTGTCTAGAACCAATCTGATGTGTTGGTTTCGGGCTGGGGCCAAGCGATTAAGAGTGAGGAACACTGCCATGGATTCTAAAACGTTTATGTGAAGCTGGCGAAACATTGGTGACCAAAGATCCTGGGTTTTCTTGAACTGGGAGTATCCCCACCAGCCTGTTAGGGAGGCATCCGTGTGAATGACCAGCTTTGGAGGTGGATATTGCAAGGGGACAGATTTTGCAAAGTTTTTGACCAATGTCCATGGTCTGAGCCTTTTCTTTAGGATTGGAGGAAGACGAGCTCTTTTGTCTCGATACCTCTTGTTCGCCCTGGAACGCCAAATCCGATTTATATCTTTCAACCTGGCCTTCAGTAATGTGTCTGTTACTGAGGCAAACTGGAGGGCACCCAGAATCCTCTCTTGGTTCCTTCTGGACGTCAATTTGTCTTTGAGGAAACGCTTTGTTGTTTTTTTTTATTTCTCTTCTTTTGGCCGATGGAAGGCATAGGGTGTGGGAGTTTAAGTCCCATTGAAACCCCAGCCATTGGAATGTCGACTTCGGGACTAGGCGAGATTTCGCGAAGTTGATCCGGAACCCCAAGTGTTGAAGGAATGATATGACCTTGCTTGTTGCCGTCAGGCAGTTCTCGACGTTGTTCGACCAAACGAGCCCGTCGTCTAGGTACGCTACTACCTGAATTCCTTGGGTTCTTAATTCTTGTATTACCATCTCTGTCAGTTTGGTGAATATTCTGAGTGCTATATTTAGTCCGAATGGCATTACTGTACAGTACTTTGAAGGTGTGTGCTTGTTTGCCTAGCTTGAAGCCTAGGTACGGACGAAAATGCCTTGCTATCGGAACATGATAGTAGGCATCGGTAAGATCGATAGAGGTGGTGACGGCCCCACGGGGAAGTGAGGTCCACACCTGAGAGACTGTTAGCATGTGAAACTTGTCGCATTGAATGTAAAGAGTTCAGATGGGACAGATCTCGGATTACTTTTCTTTTGTCCGAGTCTTTCTTTGGCACGCTGAACAAGCGACCTTGAAATTTCAAATGACGTGCCTTTCTGATTGCATTCTTTTCAAGCAGATCGTCTGCGTACAAGGCTAACTCTTTTGTTGGGTGTTGGTAAAAACTGGTTGGTGGAGGGGGCGCTTCTATCCAACTCCACTCCAGACCTTTGGAAATTATACCGAGTGCCCAACTGCTGAAAGTCCAGTTCTTCCGGAAGATGTATAGTCTTCCCCCTACCTGTGATGTTTCAATAATTCGTGGAGGGTTTACCTTCTTGACCTCCGCAGAGACCTCGGCCTCTGGTACGCTGGTACCCTTGAGAGGCCCCCTGAGTCTCAAAGGTGGGGTTGAAGACCGGGGAAGCATAGGTAGTGGGGGCTAACCGAGCTTGAGGGACCAACACTTACTGTTGTTGGGGATGGCCCTTTGAGGTGGAAGGGAGGTTTCCCTGAGCTAATGGGACCGGTTGAACCATCTGCTGGGGCTGCCGGTTTTGGTAAGAGGGGAATGGCCTTAGTCTCTTCCTGCCGCGAGATTGGGGAGCGGTAGGTTCAAACTTACGTTTAGGGACTAGACCCCAACGAACCTTAAGACTCTGATTAACTCTGGCCACTTCGCTGAGGACGCTATTCACCAGATCTTCGGGGAATAGGTCCGTACCCCAAATTGGGGCCTTAATGAGCTTGTTAGGCTCATGCCAGATGGTGGCTTCCGCTAAGACGTGCTTGCGGCAGCGGCGCCTAGCTGTCAGGAAGTCTTAAGCATCCGACAACAAGGTGTGGAGCAACGACTTTGTTAAAACCTTGAAAGGGGTTCCTCTTCATATAGGAAGGAGGTCAATTCCGCCATAGTTGCAGAGTTAATGGAGCGCCTCGGGCGCATGCGAGCCTCATACTCGAGGCGAATCAGGGACTCCGGGAACTTGGGGAGTCTCTCACTAAATTGAGTGGAGGCGCAATCAGGTCTCAGTTTACCCACAGTAAATGTCACCAGGGCACCAGTCCAGCACTCATGGTCCCCCGGGAAAACAAGGGAAGTCAAGTCTGTCTCCTGCAACTGCGGTAATGGCTTGTCTTTGCTCACGGCCTGCTGGGCAAGGTCCATAATTTTAGTGACACACGGCGTAGGGGTGCGCTCGTCTGCCACAAACATGGTGTAAGAGCTCTTTAAGGGAGTGAGCATCGTGTTGACGCACTCCAGCTCATTTAGGGTCCGAACCAAAGTGGATTGGGCCTGCTCTTTAGGGTAAATCACGGTCTCTTTAGGAACTTTGTCTAGGTGGACCAGAGCCTTCTCAGTGAGGCGAGCGAAACCAGGGAAAGGAAACTGCAGACCCGGCGGGTAGAACTCAAAGTCTTCCACCGGCCGGGTGCCAAAACCCTCGATGGTCAACATCCCGTCCTTAAAGGGAGCATGAATGGCCAACTTCCACGGATTGTTTTTGACAAACTCCGGGAGTTTCGAGGAAGACCTGCGGGTCTTAGTTAGGGATTTGCGTGACGACTTAACCTTGGGCAACACAGAAGGGTTGCTGACATTAGTGGGGTGTCGTCCTGAGAACCCCGGAAAGGAAGAAGTGGAAGATGTAGAAAAAGTCGGGCTAAGAACAGGAATCTTAGACCGAGGCACACTTGCCTCACTTACAGTCCTACCTGGGTCTGGCTCATCCAAGGCCATGGGCTCGACTTCCAGATTCATAGCCGCTACGTCACTGGTCATGGATTCTCCCGGAACACCGGGGGCTTTGGAGAGGAGCTGTCCAGTGATCCCGGCGATGATAGGGTCCGCCACCTCCTTAGGAACCGCCGCTGAATGTTTGGCGTTGGGATAAAGGAGGGTGCACATTTCCTCTGAGAGAACGTAGGGGTGCCGGGCCTTGACATTGCGGGCGAACCCGCCGACCCATACCTTAAGAGTAGCCAAGGCTGAAGACTTGGAAGACTGTGAACTGTACCGTTACTAATGAAGGGGAGGTAGAGAACACCGAGAAGGTGAATATACCTAGCGCATGCGTCGTCGGAGCCTCCTATGACTAATTTTAAATTAGAATGTAACAGGATAGCAGGTAAATCCCGAGATTAGCCTAAGTAAAACTATAACCTATAATAACGGTAGGAACACTTACTGAGTCCGAAGTGAGAATAGAGACAAGGACGTAGCAGACCACACAGTTGTCAGGGTGCCAAACAGTTAAATCCCCGACGTGGACCGCACAGTGGGCGTGTGACCTGCACACATCATAGCCGCATGCTTGCTGCAGAACGGCAGCACAGGCTGTCATCATACAGCGAACAACCTGTAATATAAAGGATATATAAGTATCACAGATAATTCAGTATCCTACAGGGATCCCGGGTGTGCCGGAACTAAAATAAACAATAGGTAATGTTAGCATTAGGATACTATATGAGGTTCTCCCAGTAGGGCTGGGAGAAACAGCATAAAAATTAAATAAACTTACATTAATTTAAATTAGCCGTATAAGTTAATGATTAACGTAATAATAATAAGGGAATTCCGTGTGTGGTGAGATCATTCCGGGGAAGGGGGAAGGGGTAAGGGAGATATAATCCCTTAGGCATCAGAGTGTGAACACGTAGAGATATAAGGTTAACATAACATGCTTCCGTTGGCTCCGGAGAGACAACTGAGTAAGGGAGACAGGCACCTGACCTACCGGGGTAGGGGGGTGGACTCCCTACTAGGAACCTTAAGTTAAAAAAAAAAAAAAACTTGATAAAACCATGTAATATCCCGTATGGGGGATGAACCGAGAGCTCACAACCAAAGGAACAACCAAAACCCCCTATCTCCTGATGGCCAATCGAAGAGGGCGGGGAATCCGGCTGTGGCTGAAGGAAGTGAGCAACTCGCAAGTGTAACAGCAGATCTCTGCTCTGATAAGGCAAGGAGTCAAGCGGTATCCCGGGGAGGGATGGGGGGGGGGTCGGGCGTACGGACGAGAGGAATTAGCCGAGAACCCGAACAGCTGACACCAGGTCTCTAAGAGACGGCAGGTATCCCCAGGGGGGATGAGGTGTATGCGGTGGCATACTCAGGCTCAGGAGGGGGAGTAGCCCCAGAGGGATTGAGGAGTATGGGGAGGCATACTCGAGATCAGGGAGTGGGAGGAGCAAAAGAGCTGCAGGTGGATACGAGGCGATCGTGAGAGGCCGAGCGAGGACAGGAGTACCAACCTGTCCAACCAGGAACACGAGATACTAACATAACGAATGATCACAACACTGAATAAAATAACTAGGTTAAGGCATGCAAGATAAGCTGATAAAATAAAGAGAGAGAGAGAGAGGGACGCAAGAAAAAGCAGGGAAAAACAAAAACGCAAGGGCGCGCGCGCCAGTACGGGGAGGACCAGGGCTGGACAGGGGTGCCAACATAACACTAAACGGAAACAAACCGAACGGTAAACTAAAATACGTTAAACACTGCCGATCAAGAGTCCCCCTCGAAATAACATGACTAAACTCTTAAAATAATAGCGAGAATCGCGAGAAGAGTAAACTAATCTTAGATACCAGCACAAGGCGTCTTCACGGTACTAACCGAGAGGGTCGCCGCCATAACCTAACACGGCATGATAACCATGGTAATAACAATAACAGTAAAATAACTGCTCAAGCATCGGTTCAAAACAAATAACAATTAGTATGGGAGACCAAATGTAAATTGTCAACAACGAGCTAGGAGGTAGCAAGAACTAAATTGGCCGCCGCGACGCGGGGCCGCCAACAATAGCGAAACAAATAAACATGAACAACACAAAGTAAGGTTAATGCTACCTCCGAAAGCTCAGAAAACATAAGTCTGGTACTTTACTTTGATGAGGAAGCTTGAGAGTCCGACATCATGAACAGAAAGGGCGCTAAAATCCGAAAAGCACAAGCGAAAAAATCACAGTAACAAAGCGAGTGTGATGCTAAATGAGGAGTGACGTCATTGGCGTGGGTGGGCTTGTTGGTAGCGACGGTCAGTAGTGGACTTGGGACGGCTCCTCTTGGTTTCGGGGATATTTGACAAGGAGATATCTAATTGGTACGAGACCTCTGATTGTGATTTTCACGCACTTGTTATAAAATACCGACACCTTTCAGGTGAGCGAGCTGGGTTCATACCTAGCATTCCTATGCAATTTTTTCTCTGGTATTATTTAGCAGTTATATACCTTAGAAATGATGCTAAAGGAACATTTCACTGGGCGGCACAGGTCGGAGCCCAGAAATATGCTTTATCTTTAATTTTGTACCTTAAAATTTAATTTTTTTTTTCATTTGTGCTATCATGTCCTTGAATCATCTTTCCTTCTTAATAATTACCCAATAATCTCTCTAAGGGCATTTAGCTCATTAGTGACAGACTATTCAAGAATGGTAATTAGGAGTTTATTAATAGAGTACTGTACTTCATACTTGCCAGAGGGTGCCTTCTCATATCAGTATGGTTTTGGAAAAGGTCTCCAACAGAGTAGCCCAATGCCTTTATCACAATCCAATACTGCTTTATTTTAGTTTAATTACAGATCCAGCAATACATACTATACCTTTAGTCAAGAATGAGACCAATGGAATACTGAGACAGTAGCAGCATTGAGCCCATACCACCAGACTTCATTAAACATCATTTGATATCAACCTACAACTTCAGTGGACAAAAGCAAATAAAATTTTGCAAGTTCTTAAGAATATATGCCAACTCTTGATTTTAGACTTTTCTGCATATCTTTAGGTTAAAAATATGGCCTATATCACATCAATCTTTTAAACATAACTGTCTGGATTCAAGACCATTGAAAACACACATCTGGGTTAATCTTAAGTATTCAACTAAGTCTAGAGCTAAAGTTTCACCCTCTTTTAAGGTTAGACCGTCATGATGAGTCTTTAGGCTACACAAATTTACTTTTTAAAGTTAGGATTTTTTCCCCCGGACCTGAAGTTTCTAATAAACGGATTTTGAGCGAAGCGAAAAATCTATTTTTGGGTGAGATAGCCATGGCGTCCTGATGGAAGGTTCCTGTTTGGTAGCTTCCTTGGGTATAAGACTACTAAGATATTCCCAGAGAATTTAACCACAGGTTATCACAGAATTCTAACTTCTGGAGCGAGTATCTCAAAGGTTTCCCTTTAAGACATCGTAATACAACAGGGGACACGCATGTCTGGTCGTGCCACATAGCTATCTCCACCCCGAACAGAGTTAACGCTTCGGTGTGTAAGGGCTGAGAATAGCTGGGAGCCGTTCCACAGCTAATCTCACTCGTGGCTACTACTGATACTCGAGACGTAAACAAACGGACGCCATTGCTCTAATGACGTCACGCGCGTCTTCATCCTTTGTTTAGTAGCTGCCCTACTGAGACGGATTTTCCCTTGTGTGAACTTTATCGCTTTGCATCTTCGCTATGTCGTTACCTTCAGCCTCGCCTTCTTCTGGAAAGTTGAGTACAAGGTTCCAGTATTGTTTAATTAAGCTCTGGCCGTAAAGTAAATATTATTTCGCGAAATAATTGATGTTTTGTGGCAGAGCTGTGCCTCTACCGGACCCGCCATTTTATGGCGTCGTTGTTGTTTTGCATGTCCTATTTAGTTAGCAACAACAACGCTTCCGGCTTTATATACTAATCGAATACATTAGTTTATTTAGTCTTCATAGCTAGGAACTTTTATATCGTGTTTAGACGCTTTTTATCGGTCATCGATTGACCTCATACCAGTCGGCTACTATAGCCCCCAGGCCAGGAGCCTATATACAAGTGTTCATGCATGATTTATCAGTGATCCTAGACTAAGTTATGAAGATAGTGGCATTATTATTTTACAATACTTTTGACTAGTGATGCAAATGTTTTCGCCTTCAGGGACCATATAGGGGATAGGCTAGTCAGTGATTCTTACTAGCCTAACCTAACCTTAGGACCCCTATATGCTTCCTTCATCCCCTGCCTTGGCACTCCCTCTAATTAGCCTTGATCCCTTTTCTGAGTAAAGGGATTTATTGTCTAATAGAGTATTATATCGCCTCTCAGTCCTCCCTAAAGGAATGAACCCCCTTTAGGATTGCGTCTGAGAGTGAGGTTAGGCTAGCCTACCTCTATGGCTAGGATAGTCTACGACTTTCCTGCGATAGCGATACGTCTTCTTCCTTGCCTAGTTCAGGACTTTTAGCCCTGATCTAGGCCGGGTTAGGAAGGTTTCTCTGTTCCATGCTGAAACTGTACTCTTGCACCGTTTTAGCCGATCAGCCTAATCTTAGGTTAGGGAGTGTCCTCCCTTCCCTTTGTGGCCGCTCTGGTACAGAAACCCTTCCTGGGAAGACCCCTCTCTTCTCCCTCCCCACCTATCTCTTGTATAGCCTAGCCTATGCTTAGGTTAGTTTATACTCATCTGTCCCCTGTCCTACAAATCCTCCTTAGGGTGGATGAGTAGGGCTACCCGAGCTTCCCTGTGCTGTCCGCTCTGGTACATATACCTTCATAGTGTCCTATAAGGTTAGTTACTAGTGTAGCTCTGCATAGGGGAGTCTCCCCCCCCCCCCTCTTGGGTGTTCCCTAGTCCTCCCTTGGACTACCTGCTCCCGGTCCCTAGTGACCCCTGCTTATGGATGATAGAGCCTGTCTCTATCATGGGTACACCCCCTCAGGGAGGGGGAGGGATGTCTGGAACCCTGAAGGTACTTCCTGCATCCTTCCCCCTCTCCCCCTGTCTCTCTATCTATCCGGGTGCCGGTCTCTTGCCGCCTCTTCTGCCGGCAATACCTGCTTCTTGGTGACTTCCCTACCCTTGCCGCCAGCCCCCCGTGTACCGAGGGACTGCCGGCTGCCGCCGGCTACTACCGGCAGCTCTCCTACTCCTATCTAATCGTCCGCTTGCCGGTCGATCTCCGGAGTGCCGGCATATACTGCCGGCAACCCGATACTGCCTGTACCATCCTTACCCCAGTCACCAATCCGGCATCCTCCGGCTGCCGGAGCCGCCGCTCCCTGCCGGCGTGCCGCCGTTGTGCCGGCGGCCGCCATCCTGGTATCTAACTGACTTTGAAAATTGTCTGTTCTAGTGCCAGAATCTATGCTGGAGCGAGCTCCGGCGTGCCGGCGGCTTGCCGGATACCCCGGAGGCGTCAAGAATACTTGCACCCCCCCTCTGTAGCTATCATAAGACTAAGATAGCCCTACCTTGCAAATAGATAAGCTGCTTTGCTTCTAAGATCAGTACCTAGTACTGCTCTATTAGTGATCATGCTGTCTCTTTGCATTCTTCTATTTCCAGCATGCTATGTGCATCTTAGCGCGGCTGGTTGCCAGAAATTTTCCCTTAATGAGACCTTCTGGCTCTTATCTGGGAACCGAATGAATTCGATCCCAACCTTGTCCTTGGCCTTCCATGGAGTTCCAATATAATGGGAATCCTAGGAAACTATATCCAATGATCTCGGTCATTTGGATTATCCCAGGACCAAGCCTATGGTAACCAGCCGGGCGAGATGCATGGAGCGTGTTCTCCTTTACTGTTTTCATTCTCTATGCATCACACCTTCTTTAAGTTAAAATTAATGATTAATATTAACTTAATTTAAGAGCCATTCCTATGACTCCCCCATACTCATTTTCTCCTTCTTCCACAGGAGGAGCAGATGAAGTGCGATTTCGCATACTGTGCTGTGAAACGCTCGCAGTTTTACGGACATACGGCGTGCAGGACTCACGCCCCTTGCTCAGACAAGAAAGGGGATTGGAAGTTCTGGAATCCACTGGAATGTACGGTCTGCCAGGCCTACCTAGTTGAGGCCTTCCATAACCCTCCCTCAGCGGAGGTTAGAGACATTGCTCGTGAAAAGCTGCGCAAGTGGGTGCGTGGTTTTCAGAGAAATGCTACTGGACCGTACCTGGCCACCGAAGAACTGAGGTCCCTGTTGTTCCCTAAGGCCTCCCCTGATTCAGTGGTTCCAAAGGAAGCAATCCCCACTGTCCAAATTACGGTGGAACCTGATGTGGTCATGGCTCAGTCCATGCACGAGTGTCGTTTAGATTCCGAGGATGATGAACAGATCTCTGACGTCTCGGAAGACACGGAGAAGACGCTCATGGCTCAAGGAGCCGAAGAGGACGAAGACAAGGTGGAATACACCGAGTCGGAGATTGGAGCTACTCCCTCGTCCATCCCTCCGCCTACTCCTACACCGACGGATGTGTCCATCCCGTCTACCTCCTCGACCCCGGATCCTTCCTCTTCTACCCAGGAACTGATCCGACTGATTAGAGCTGTCATGGACGACAGACTGAAGGAGAACCAGGAGTCCATCAGGTCTATGATTGGATCCAGAGAACCGAAGAAGATCTCGGTCAAGGATCTCCCAGCTTGCTCTCATGCCAATCCGTGGAGGTATGCAGAGCATATGGTTATTGCGACCGGCAGGATCTTTGTTAGTGACAAAATCGGCACGGTCCCGTTGGAAGATGTGGAATTCTTCCCTAGCTTCGAGGCCTACCCGGACTGTTACGTCCGGCTTCGTTCCGAACCTGCCTCGAAGGAGGAGACCGAACCTAAAGAAGAGATAGTGTTCGATCTCGCAAAGGCCCAGGCTATGCTAGCCTCCGCATTTAAGAGCAGGGGCTTTACCTGCTCTAAGCTTCCTGCCTTGAGCAAGAAGCATCCTACATATGTCGCACCTGACACTGCGATTCTTCCATTTTTGGAAAAGGCCTTGGCTGCATGCCTTAAAGCGGCGGAAGAAGGAAAACCCTGCCCTGCACTGGAGGAGTGCAGACCCTTCTCCATCGTGACACCCCCTGACACTAGACAATGGAAAGATGTCCAACATACTTTCGTCGTGGGTAGGCTCGATCCTGACGTCGCCGGACGTCAGTTTAATGAAGACCTCCCTAAGCTCAATGATCACCTCCTTCGCCGGGAACAAGACACGAAGGAGAGGCTTGCGGCATCTCTTTCTCATCAAGTCCAACTTGAAGTTATGGCCTGTGACACAGCAGTACCCGATCACTACATGGTACTGGCCAAATCCCACTTACTCACGGTAATGAAGGACTTGTACCATTTCATAAAGGCTCGAAGAGCCTGTCGTGAATTCGTGTTTGTCGGTGCCACCGTGAAACACGAACCCCGGAGGCTGATTTCCTCCAACATCTGGGGAAAGCACCTGTTTCCTTCTGACCTTGTCAAGGAAATAACGGACAGAGCCGCCACGGAGAATAGGAACCTTCTCCACAAGTGGGGCATGTCCAGAAAAAGGAAAACCTCTCAGGACGATGGACCTCAGCCTAAGAGGAAACCTCAAAAGCCGAAACCCCAGCAACGTCAACAAAGACGTCAGTTTCCGGGACCCGCTACCTCCCAAGTGGTTGCCCAACCACAACAGACCTTTCAATTGGTCCCCCAACCGGTGTTGTCACAGTCACCGGTCTTCACCCCTGCCTTTGAGCAGCCATCCACTACCTTTCATGCCAGAGGTAGAGGCTCGTCCAGGGGTGCAAGCAGAGACGCCTCTCGTCGTCCCTCCAGAGGTAGAGGAGGAAAGGGAGCTAGCGGCCGAGGCAACAAGTCCTCGGGACACCAGAAGCAATGAAGTGCTTCCGGTGGGAGGAAGACTCCGCCAATTCCAGGATCGTTGGACCTTCGATCCTTGGGCACACAGCATCATCAAGAACGGTCTAGGCTGGAGTTGGGTGCAACCACCCCCAATCTTCCAGCGGTTCTTCCAACAATCGACCCCCATTCTGGAAGAATATGTTCTAGACCTCTTGAACAAGAAGGTGATAAGGAAGGTAAAGTCCACCAGGTTCCAAGGGAGACTGTTTTGCGTTCCCAAGAAGGACTCAGACAAGCTCAGAGTCATTCTGGACTTATCCCCCCTCAACAAGTTCATAGAGAACAACAAATTCAAGATGCTGACGCTTCAACAAATAAGGACCCTTCTGCCTCAAGGTTCCTACACGGTCTCTATAGACCTGGCGGATGCCTATTGGCACATTCCAATGAACCATCACGCTTCCTCCTACCTAGGATTTCGACTCCAAAGGAAAAGCTACGCCTTCCGGGCCATGCCGTTCGGCCTCAATGTGGCCCCTCGGATCTTCACAAAGCTGGCGGATGCCATAGTACAACAGCTCCGCCTAAGAAACGTCCAGGTGATGGCCTACCTCGACGACTGGCTAGTCTGGGCTCCATCGCCCGAAGAGTGTACAAAGTCTTGCGACAAAGTTACCCAGTACTTAGAACACCTGGGATTCAAGATCAACGAGAAGAAATCTCGCCTCTCTCCAGCTCAGAAGTTTCAGTGGCTGGGAATCCACTGGAATCTTCAGTCACACCGCCTTTCCATCCCCCAGAAGAAAAGGAAGGAAATAGCAGGGTCTGTCAAGCGACTTCTGAAATCCAAACGCATTTCAAGACGACAGCAGGAACGAGTTCTAGGCTCTCTACAATTCGCCTCAGTGACAAACCCAGTGCTTCGTGCACAGCTAAAGGATGCCGCGGGAGTCTGGAGACGATCGGCATCCATCGCTCGAAGAGACCTCAAGAGACGGCTTCCAAACAGACTTCGACGCCTCCTAAAGCCGTGGTCGGAAGCAATGGCCCTGAAAAGGTCCATTCCTCTCCAACACCCTCCTCCATCACTCAACATCCACACGGATGCCTCACTGGAGGGCTGGGGAGGTCACTCCCACCTGAAACAAGCTCAAGGGACCTGGTCTCCACTATTCAAGACGTTCCACATAAACATCTTGGAGGCCATGGCGGTCCTTCTTACTCTGAAGAAGCTATCCCCGCCGCCCTCGATCCACATCCGTCTAACCCTAGACAACTCGGTGGTAGTTCGTTGTCTCAATCGCCAGGGCTCAAGATCGCCCCAGATAAATCAGGTGCTTCTCCCAATCTTCCGTCTGGCGGAGAAGAAGAAGTGGCACCTGTCTGCAGTTCACCTACAAGGATTCCGCAACGTGACAGCGGATGCTCTATCTCGGACAAACCCGATAGAGTCGGAATGGTCTCTAGACGCAAGATCATTCTCCTTCATCTCTCATCAAGTCCCAGAACTTCAGATAGATCTCTTTGCAACGAGCGACAACAATCAACTTCCTCTGTACGTAGCCCCGTACGAGGACCCCAAAGCAGAAGCGGTGGACGCCATGTCACTGGACTGGAACAGATGGTCGAAGATATACCTGTTCCCTCCCACCAACCTTCTGTTGAAAGTCCTCTCCAAACTGAGAACCTTCAAAGGGACAGCGGCCCTAGTGGCTCCCAAGTGGCCCCGGAGCAACTGGTACCCCCTGGTCCTGGAGCTGCAGCCCAAGCTGATCCCTCTCCCGGGCCCAGTTCTCTCTCAACAAGTACAGAAGTCGACTGTCTTCGCTTCATCATCGAAAATCAAGGACCTTCATCTCATGATTTTCTCTCCCTTGCTGCAAAGAAGAGGTTTGGGATCTCGAAGAAAAGTCTAGACTTCCTAGAGGAATACAAGACCGAATCCACGAGACGGCAATATGAATCATCCTGGAGGAAATGGGTCTCCTTTGTTAAAGCAAAAAATCCTAAAGAAATCACCATTGATTTCTGTATGTCCTTCTTCATTCACCTTCATGGACAAGGATTAGCAGCCAATACGATTTCAACCTGCAAATCGGCTTTGACTAGACCAATTCTATATGCTTTCCAAATTGATCTGTCCAACGACATCTTTAACAAACTGCCGAAAGCATGTGCTCGCCTACGCCCAGCACCCCCTCCGAAACCGATCTCCTGGTCACTAGACAAGGTGCTCCATTTCGCCTCCAACTTGGACAATGATTCATGCCCCCTCAAGGATCTGACTCAGAAAGTTATATTTTTATTTGCTCTCGCCTCGGGAGCTCGAGTCAGCGAAATAGTGGCATTATCAAGAGAAGAGGGACACATCCTGTTTGCTGATTCAGGAGAAGTGACCCTCTCCCCTGATCCGACGTTTCTCGCCAAAAATGAATTACCCACCAAAAGATGGGGCCCCTGGAGAATATGCCCCCTGAAGGAGGATGTCTCTCTATGTCCAGTAGAGAGCCTCAAGGTCTATCTTCGCAGAACTTCAAACTTTGGTGGAGGCCAACTCTTCAAAGGAGAAACATCGGGCAGCGACCTGTCACTGAAACAATTAAGAGCGAAAATCACCTACTTCATTCGCAGAGCGGATCCGAACAGTACACCCGCTGGTCATGATCCTAGAAAAGTGGCATCTTCTCTGAACTTCTTTCAGAGCATGGACTTTGAGAGCCTTAAAAACTTTACGGGCTGGAAGTCCTCGCGAGTTTTCTTTAAACATTATGCGAAACAAGTGCACGAAATCAAACATTTTGTGGTAGCCGCAGGTAGTGTTATGAAACCTGCACCTAACTCTGCGTAGAACAGTGAGTTACTTGGGACTCTAACTCTTCGGGTGCCTATGTTGACCCTCGAGTGATTCATAGTGATGTCTAAAAACACTTAGTGCTTTTATAACTGTTCTTATCCCAGGTGAAATGTCATAGTGTCACACAAGTGCCGCATGCCTTGAGCATGATGTGTTATTTAAAGACTTGCGTTCCTCGAGAACGAGTACCTACTAATCCTGAAATTCCCTTTCAGATTCAAAAGCAAGCCTTTATTTCTATGTACATTATTATTACTGTAAATGAACTTTACTTTTGCTGTAAATTATTTAATTTCTGCATTGTGAAATAAAATTTCTATTTTATTACTTATGCGTCTCTTTCAGCTCCTACTTACTATGAAATACATACTGTCATAGTTTTATTTATTCCTCCTTTCTTATGGTCATGAAGAATTTAAGATGTCTATTCTTAAATTATATTCACCTTGCCTCAGTAAGGTTCCTACATGAATACTTACTTCTGATAATCAGGAGATGAACTCTACACACAGTGCCCAACCACCACTGTCCTACTTCAGAATGTTCCTATACAAATATCAAACATTCTGCTTCATCTCTCAGCTCTTAAAAGTTCTTCTGTCAAGATGAATAGCCCTTCAATACCACTTTGACGTCGGCATAGCCCATGGGAACTTCCTACCAATGGGGGGCAGGATATTTCGTTCCTATGGTTCTTACCTAAGATTACTTTGCTGTTTTGTCAATGCCTAGGCACTTAACTCTGGGGGAAAATCTACCACGATACATTGATTCTCTGGTACTCTTCCATCAGGACGCCATGGCTTGAGCCCAAAAAACGGATTTTGAGCGAAGCGAAAAATCTATTTTTGGGTGAGATAGCCATGGCGTCCTGATGGACCCTCCCTACTACTTCGTTCAGTTTGCTCCCTCCCTACACAATTGTATCATGGTGATGGGCAGCAACTGGCGCCAGGATAAAGACGCGCGTGACGTCATTAGAGCAATGGCGTCCGTTTGTTTACGTCTCGAGTATCAGTAGTAGCCACGAGTGAGATTAGCTGTGGAACGGCTCCCAGCTATTCTCAGCCCTTACACACCGAAGCGTTAACTCTGTTCGGGGTGGAGATAGCTATGTGGCACGACCAGACATGCGTGTCCCCTGTTGTATTACGATGTCTTAAAGGGAAACCTTTGAGATACTCGCTCCAGAAGTTAGAATTCTGTGATAACCTGTGGTTAAATTCTCTGGGAATATCTTAGTAGTCTTATACCCAAGGAAGCTACCAAACAGGAACCTTCCATCAGGACGCCATGGCTATCTCACCCAAAAATAGATTTTTCGCTTCGCTCAAAATCCGTTTATTAGAAACTTCAGGTCCGGGGGAAAAAATCCTAACTTTAAAAAGTAAATTTGTGTAGCCTAAAGACTCATCATGACGGTCTAACCTTAAAAGAGGGTGAAACTTTAGCTCTAGACTTAGTTGAATACTTAAGATTAACCCAGATGTGTGTTTTCAATGGTCTTGAATCCAGACGTTTTTAGAGTGATCACAACTTTTTTGTCAATATACAATCTTTAGGAGATCACTATCCACAGAAGCAACAGCACTGTACTTCTATTCCAAATTGAATTTAATTTTCATCTCAATTCTCTAATGTTTATAAGGGAAACTGTACACAACGTAAATAGATAAAATATATTACTTTTACTCGACTTTTATTTTTAACAAATCCTCAAGTATATAATTATATTAGTTATTTACAAAATCCATCTACAGGACCTACCAAACATTTACAAAATAGCCATATGCAATACTTAGTGGCATAAATTCAAGAAAGTACTTGCAAATTCTGGTAGAAAAAAGACCGAGACTTATTTCTACTTATACCTAACAAGGATAAAGGATACATTAGACCTACATAATCAAAGACCTCTCTCGTATGGGAAATTATCACTGATAGTTCAAAAGCTACAAAATTTTCTTTGATACAGAATCCTCTCAAACTCCATTTCAGGTTCTGCCAGAATAGAACCCACACAACCACTTAATGACTTGTGCCATCTAAAGTTTCCTAACAGCAAATAGAACAAGACTTTGAAAAGGTCAAAGAGTGTGTGCAGAATGGAGCCCATCTATTTAACAAGCCACCTAAAAGTAACAGTATACCAGGGTTCTTCTCTTATGCCAGTACTTCACCTAATTGAAGCCAGTGACCATTACCAGTTTCTATAAATTACAAAAATACAGTACTGTACAGATATGTTATGAATATAATTTGCTGAGGATATAACTTTTAGTGCAAGTTCTGTGTTTGTATGGCCAGTACAGTAAAAAGAGATTAGAATAAAACTTAATTGGGACTGGCACAGAAAACATTGGAAAACGATAAGGAAATAAAATGCAATGCATGGGAGGAACCAAATCACGACTTGTGGGAAAAAAAATTAGCAGTAGAATAAATAAGGGGTTACAAGTAAATTTACAATCTTGAGTAAGAACACCAAAAATTTTAAATAAAATGAAAACTTTAGAACAAAACCTACAGACAACGCACTTGAAAAAAAAGTGGTAGTAATTCAGGAAACTGATACATCATCCTATGTAAATGACACCTTGAATTGTGCAGCCCTACAATCAACTAAAAGATCTTCAGTGCATAAAAAACTACAAGTAGTCAAAATCCAAGGCCTCAGATCAAACAAACTAAAGGAACTACAAAATGGATTTGAACAATTCTTACTAGCATTACGCTAAATGCACTAGCCAACTCGAGCCCAAATAAAAACAAGTCATAAACAAGAAAATTAACAAGGAACAAATCAAAATACCAAATTACATTTCTGGGTCGACCTGTGACGGCCGGTGAAAAAGTCCTTCTTTGTACTTTTTCTGATAAAAATCTTCCAAATATACCAGAGAAAATTAAAAGCATGGAATGCAGAGGTTACAACCCTCGCGCGAGCACTTCGTGAGTGTCGTGTATACATTAGGGGCGTGTTAAAACCACTATTCACAGGCTGTCTTCCATTTAGATAACTCCTCCATCAAAGGGAAGGGCCGTAACAAAGACCCCAGAAACCACACTTGGGCCACGCCACGTCACCCGCACGAACGCCTTCTAGGTCATCCTTCTGTTTTTGGACTTGCGAGCAAGTTGAGTTTGTTTGGCCACAGTGTTTTTTTGAAGAGTTTCTCGTTATTTCAACATGACTGACATTGCTACTTCACCCTTACCAATGTTAAGTACCATAGTTTCTTTTGGCAGCTTATTGCAGTACCGGGCATTTGTTCTGTTTCCAATATGGTGGTTTTTAGTTTTGGAAGCGATTGTCCTGCCGAGATATCGGCAGCCATTTTGGGTTATGTTCGCTTCGGTAAATTTTCTAGTTATTTTTGCCCATCTGGTACTCTGTCATCTAGGTTATATCACTTACGTTTTATGGCCTTTTGTGTTATTAATTATTATTAGTTTTTATTATGGTATTTATTTGCTTGCAAGTCCAATTTGGACCTACGAAGAATAGCGATTTAAAGAATAGCGATTTAAAATTTAGCGATTTAGTCTGTTAGTTTGTACTAGCCTCAGGAAAGGAAGGCTCGATTTAGACTATACCCTTGTTTATTTGTTACGTTGTCGTTATTCTTCGTTCTTGGTTATTAAGATAAAAGCAATCAATTTTATTAATTTTCTTATATTATTGTGATGTTAGTTTTTTATTATGTAACCTTGAGAGCGAGAGCAAATAATAATAATAATAATAATAGAGTGCTCATTTCCTGTTCTACAGATATGAGTTATCCCTTCTCTCGTTTTCTTTATTAGCTCGAGTAAGAGAGGTGAATTTCCCGTTCTCCGTTTTTATACGATCACGAGTTATTCAGGCCTCCTCTTATTTACACCCGTTCTCCGTTTTTATACGATCACGAGTTATTCAGGCCTCCTCTTATTATCAGAGTTGATGATAGTACGTTTAATGTTATACACGTTTTATTGATGTGGTTACTGTTAATATAACTAACACTATTAATAGGTACGTTAGTGTACGAGTCAATAATTGGGGTCGTTTTATACCGACACCCTTAGCTCCGCCTTGAGTTATGCTTAGCTCCGCCTTGAGTTATGCTCCGCTATAATGGATACTCATTGGGTGAGAACTAGTCAGATATTTGGAATGCAACGGTGAAATCCGGCACTCGGACTCCGGCTGAGGCCTTTTGCACACGAACCTTTGTCATGTTTGATCACAATTACACCTTTACGGCCCCTTTTTTCATCGAATCTCCGGCTTCACTGGAGATAACACAAACATTCATTGAGGTTAATGTTATCGTACCGGTGACTGTCACGATATCACGATGACGGGCCTTTGCTACCGGATCTCCGGTACAAACAGATCAAGCAGACGTCCAGAACCGGAGTTAACAATGTGATACCGATGAAGATTTCAGTTTCATTATTATGGTCCCTTTTTCATCGAATCTCCGGCTTTTCTGGAGATAACACAGATATTCAGTATTGGTAATGTTATCGTACCGCTGAGGATCACGATTTCCCGATGACGGACCTTTGTCACTGGTTCTCCGGTACAAACAGAGATCAATCAGACTATCAGAATCAGGGTATGAACCCTTTTCATGAATACTGTAGTCACAATATCGTTATTACGATCCTTTTCATCGAATCTCCGGCTTAACCGGATATCGTACAGGCGATCAGCATCGAGGTTAATATTAGATTTCCTCTGGTGTTCACGTTGTCACTATGACGGACCTTTGTTACCGGATCTCCGGTAGCAACAGAGATCACTCAGACCACGGGCGGCCAATCTTTTGTTTTAGCTGTTAAGTAAAGGATTTAACATGAATACAAAGTAAACTGTACTTACTTTAATGACACTTTGAATTTGCGTTGGTAATATTCATTAGCTATTCTTGAAAGTCCTAATAAAAATATATGAACATAACTATGCCTATATTTATGCATATATTTAATTCTAACTATGTATAAATATGGATAAATATCCATACAACATTGTGTTCAAATAGAAATAAATTAATTATGCCTATATTTATGCATATTCAATTCTAACTATGTATAAATATGGATAAATATCCATACAACAGTGTTCAAATAGAAATAAATTAATTATGCCTATATTTATGCATATTCAATTCTAACTATGGATAAATATCCATACAACAGTGTTCAAATAGAAATAAATTAATTATGCCTATATTTATGCATATTAAATTCTAACTGTCTAAATATGGATAAATATCCATACAACATAGTGTTCAAATAGAAATAAATTTCCACTCAGTACTAGGAACCGAACGTTAGCCCCTTCTAATGAAGGGCCAGGTCGAGACCAACCATGCCATGAGAGGCTATCTACTGTTCCTTGAGAGACTGGTCAGTGAACAGATGAATCAATAGAATACTAATATCCAGTAACCACATAACATGTAACTATAAACTTCATCGGTAAAAAAATGTTAAGACCCGGTTCTGAACGTCTGAGTCAGGGGTGGCCAACCTATGGAGAATGCGCCAACAGTGTCACATTTCATGAATACAAGTGTCGCACTATACCCCAAAGATAGTAAATTAAATGACTTTTCTTTAAAATTGCTTTTTATGAGTTATACAGCTGATCCCAGCCTGTGAATAGGATCACTAACCAAAGTTCAAGGAACATCCAGACTTATGTCCCCTTTCTGTTACAGAAGGTTCGCCTACATGGTTCCCGGAGTCATGGGCGTTCTGCTACGAGATGTCCTCGCTACTCCGGACCCATGGGGTAAGTTGGTTTTAATATATTTCCTTTTGGTATCCTTTGGCGATGATTTGATCCGGATTAATGTATGCATGGCTTATTGAGGAGAACGGTCTTCTCTATCACTAATCCCCTCACTTCTTTCAGGATGATGATGAATCTCTCTGGCCTGCAAGAGAGGCTCTCCGCCCTTGGGTATCAAGGTTGGGAAGGATTGCTCCATCTAGAGGTCCCTATCTCCTCGGAGTGTCCTCTCTAAGGTTGGACGACGACCCCATGGACGGGCAGGTAGGTGGGGATGAGTTTTGAGCCTTCAGCTTTGCAATTACCTACGTCACCGACCTAGGACCCTTAAAGAATCCTGATGTTCATGTTACCTTGCATAAACCGTGACTGCTAAAAGCAACACATTCTAGGGAAAACCAAGGGGCTATGACGGAGCTCAAAGGTATGGTGGCGAGTCTGATCCGTTCAGGAACTCTGATGCCTCCCCCTACAGCCCCAGGCGTATCGAAGTAACCTCCTTCGATAAAAACAACGCATAGAGATTTGCCTTACATGTTCCATATATAAATGGTACCATAAATCTGGATGGCATAGACGTCCTCCCTCTGGGTGACCTAGATTTTACTCCCAGGTACTAGAATTCCCATTCAACGGATTCGTTCGATTGAAAGAGATTGCCTTGGTTAGGTTAGACAAGGTACCTAAGGTAACTGTATTATTTCCTAAAGGGCAGGCCCGATCTGTCTGGACCAGGATGTTGTCAGTCTGGGGGTACGATAATTCCAAGATCTGCCCTTCCAATTCACCCTACACGTTTGATGGTCTGATCGGGTTAGTTGTGGGAAATAAGTTCTGTCTGAGGCCTCTATCAGACAGGAATCGATAGTCTGTTACCCACTCGTCATCGGAAAATGGCCACAAGGTCCTACTCCTCCACCAGTGACCTTCTCCCAGAAATCCACTCCCATCTTGAAAGAGTACACCACAGGGTTACTCAAGAAGAAAGCAATCAAACGGGATCGATCACTGAAGTTCCAAAGCTGCCTGTTCACAATTCCGAAGAAAGGCTTGTCGGCATTGAGTGTGGACCTGGACTTGTCAAGCTAAACTCTTACATTCTCTGCGACAAGTTCCGGATGTTGACTATCTCTCAGGTACGGACCTTACATCCCCGTGGGACCGTCACCACCTCTGTCGATCTTACCGACGACTATTATCTTGCGCCTATAGCTCGAAACTTCTCTTCTTATCTGGGTTTCCGCCTAGGCAGGAAAGCCTTTGCGTTCAAGACATGCCCTTCGGCCTCAACATTGATCCCAAGATATTCACGAAACTGGGAGAGAGAGTGTTAGAACAACTCAGGAACCAAGAGATACAGATCATTGCTTATCTGGCCGGTTGGCTCATTTGGGCCCGGCCGGCCATAGAAGGCAACAGAGCTACGAAGGAATTACTTCGATTTCGACAACCTGTGATTTCGGGTCAATCTCCAAAAGTCTCGCCTGCGACCATCAGGCCACTTAGAATGGTTAGCCATTCAGTGGGACCTTTCGAAGCACACGTTGTTTCTCCCTTCCAAAAGGTAAGAAGAATAGTTTCCAAGATCAAGAATTTTCTCAAACACAAACAGGTGTCCAAAGAGCCTTAGAAAGTATCCTCGGCTTTTTCCAATTCACTTCAGTAACAGATCTCCTAATAAAAGCCAAACTCAAAGACATCAATCGAGTTTGGAGAAAGAGAGCTACAGTACCTATAAGAGACAAGGTCTCGAAGATCCCCTCTGTCTTGAAAATGAGACTACGCCCATGGTCCGAACCGAGGAACCTCTCCAAATCGGTTCCTCCACAATTCCCACCTCCACAAGTGACATTCCATACAGCCGCGTCTCTAAGTGGATGGGGGGATTACTCCGAACATCAGATGTTTCAGGTTCTTGGTCACTCGCCATGAAACAGTCCCATATCAATGTTCTCGAAGCCATGGCAGTGTTCTTGACCCTGAAGAGAGACTCTCCTCCGAGGTCGACCCACATCAGAGTAGTGTCAGACAGCACAGACGCAGTACACTACGTCAACAGGGGAGGATCCAAGTCACCCAACCTGAATCAGATCCTGGTCATTATCTTCGCCTGGGCAACAGAAAAGAACTGGTTCCTGTCAGCACCTCACCTAGCGAGAGGGCAGAATGTGAGAGCGGACTCACTATCCAGGACGAATCCACTGGAGTCAGAATGGTCTCTAGACATAATTTCATTCCGGTGGATACTCAGGCTCGTTCCAGGCCTCCAGGTAGATCTATTCGCAACTCAGATGAATCACAAACTTCCTTGTTATGTGACCCCAACCCTGGACCCTCGGGCTTATGCCATGGATGCATTAACCCGGGATTGGAACCATTAGAAGAAGATTTCCCTATCTCCCCCAGTGAATCTTCTAAAAACTTTTACACAAACTACGCTCCTTCCGGGGCGCAGTGGCTTTAGTACCACCTCACTGGCCAAGAACAGTTGGTTTCCTCTCCTCCTCGAGTTGAAACTCCGTCCCTTCCGGATCCCGTTCCTCAAACTGACCCGAGTAATCCAAACTCACTGTGTCAGATTACTCAAGGATAGCCAAAACTCTAACTTTGTGGACTACAGGAAGTTGGCAGCTCATAGAGACGCGAACATTGAACCGGAAAACGATCTCTTCATCGAATCGGACAAAAGGGACTCGACAATTCGCCAATATGATTCGGCCGTTAACAACTAGCAGATCCCCTAAGAGTTCAGACCATACTCGTATGTCCCCGAATTTAGCCATCTCTTTCTTGAGGTTCCTATTTGACAAAGGCCTAACAGTTAGCACTTTAACCACCATCAAGTCAGCTTTGAAGAAGATCTTTCTTGTTGGGTTCAACATTAACCTAGCTGATTCCTATTTCTCATCAATTCCAAAAAAATGTGCAAGGCTTCGACCTTCGGTTCGGCCACAAAAGGACTCTTGGTCTCTGAACGGTGTTCTCAAACTTGTGACGGACACGGACAATGAATCCTGCTCTTATATCACTCTTCTTAGGAAGACTATTTCTAACAGCTATGGCCTCAGGTGATTGAACATCAGAACTAGCAGCTCTCTCACGAAACCCGGAAAACATAGATTTCCTCCCTTCAGCCGAAGTACTCCTTTTCCAGACAAAGCTTTCCAAGCTAAAAAAATGAGGATCCGCAAAATAGGTGCTCCCCTCGGAAGATTTCTTCATCCCCAGGATTTTTTCTCCGTGTACAGTCACTACTCTCAAGGCCCTTTTTAGCTAGAACTGCCACCCGCTCGTCTGGCCCCTTGGTTATCAGGGAACAAGGAGGTACTATTTCCATTCACGGTATCAGGCAACAAATCCTCTACTTCATTAAGCATACTAATCCGGAATCATTTCCCCAGGCTCATGATATACGGCAGTAGATACCTCCAACAATGACTTCCAGAACAAGGACTTTGATGATTTTAAAAAATACACGGGTTGGAAATCCCCTATGGTTGTCAAACGCCAATATCTAAAGATCTTACAGGCCCTTAAATACCCGATGATGGCAGCGGGGAGCCTTATCCCTCCCCATTAATCTCCTCTTCCTTTCTTCCATCTCTTCTCTTCTCCCTCCTACCTGCCACTCACACCACGTCGCCACTCTCCAGGGTAGTTCGTTAGCCCTATGATATTTGCCATGTTTAATTCCTATGGTTTAACTGTTATTGTAGTTACCATTCCTTTAATGTTTAGATATACTTAGACATGTAAGGTTTGATGCCTTTTGCGATTCGACACTGTTGGGTCCTTGTCGTCATAATTATTTAACCTTACGTTCCCTATGTCATTTGGCTGGTTGGTAATTGGACGATTACTTACATTATTATATCATATTATTGTCGTACATGGTGATTGTATTCTCCTCATTGTTATTACTTTATTGGGCTTGGAAGGCATTCTCTGGTACATTTTCACCGGCCGTCACAGGTCGACCCAGAAAAGGGATTTTGACGAAGGAAAAATCTATTTCTGGGGAGAGACCTGTGACGCCCGGTGAAACCCTTCCCGGTTATTTTTGTACGGACCCACCCTTTCCTTGCCAAGCCTATGTTCTTGCAGAAGGATGACCTAGAAGGCGTTCGTGTGGGTGACGTGGCGTGGCCCAAGTGTGGTTTCTGGGGTCTTTGTTACGGCCCTTCCCTTTGATGGAGGAGTTATCTAAATGGAAGACAGCCTGTGAATAGTGGTTTTAACACGCCCCTAATGTATACACGACACTCATGAAGTGCTCGCGCGAGGGTTGTAACCTCTGCATTCCATGCTTTTAATTTTCCTTGGTATATTTGGAAGATTTATATCAGAAAAATTACAAAGAAGGACTTTTCACCGAGCGTCACAGGTCTCTCCCCAGAAATAGATTTTTCCTTCGTCAAAATCCCTTTTTAACTACAGCCCCTCACAAAAACAAAAACATCATAAAAAGTTTCATACCACAGCTAATATAAAAAGCATACCAATAACACCTATATAAATCACCAAATCGTACTAAATTAGGTAAAACAAACAATATGATTGGATACCATGTAATACAGTATACAAATGAAATTTTACGACAATATAAAGTCTTAAAAAAAAAAAATTTAGGCAACGAGAACATTAAGAGAACAAATTTAGAGGCAAAAAATAATACTTGGGAATTTAGAAGCATGACTGTGTGTGGCCTTCTAATTGGACAAAAAGTAAATAAAAACAACCTTGAAAACTATTTCATGTAAAACCACATGTAAACTGTACCATCCAAGGTAGTTAATGCTACTACTGTATTGTACCCCTATACCTTTCCCTAAATACTGAACTCTTCATCACTATCACCATAAAATTTCTCTAAGTAGACCATCATTTAATCATGACCAATACACCATCATCGCCTCCTATGCCTATCGACACAAAGGGCCACTATTAGATTTTGCCCGATGTCTACATCTTGAGGTTTTAATTCAATACTTCTCCATTCATCATCTCCCACTTCATGCTTCATAGTTCTCAACTATGTAGGCCTGGGCCTTCCAACTCTTCTAGAGAGAGACAACTCGGTGAAAGATGAGTAAGCCGTCTGATCGGCAAGCTGACGAATGGGGATTGGCGAGCTGGGGATCGGTAATCTGAGCTGGAGATAGACGATCGGCGAGCTAGCAATCGGCGACAAGCTCACGTCGTCGATGGCAGGTCGGGAATCCAGGAGATTCAATGAGCGATGGAGAGCTACGAATAGCAGTTCAATGACAAGAGGTCAGAAAGGCGCGTTTGACAGGCGAGCCGACATTCAGCGACCTATTAAATGGTCTAGCTGTGAGGTGGCGATCGGCGAGCGGAGATCTGAAAAAACGCTTGGCAAACTGGCAATTGACAACTGGTTAGTTTAACAACAGTATAGTATGGTTAAACGATTGGCGAGTAGGTGATCAGCGAGCTAGAAATCGGCAATCCGAGAGCTAACAATCAACGACTAGCGAGCTGGTGATCTGCAAGCTGATGATTCACGATCAGCAAGCTAGAGATCAATTTCCAGCGAGACTGGAGATCTAGAAACTGTGAAAGAATAGCTAGCAATCAGTGATCGGCAAGCTGACGAATGGCGATTTGCAAGCTGGGGATCGGCAATCTGACGTAGAGATAGACAATAGGCGATGTAAGCAAATGTCAAGTTGACGACCTGAGAACTGTGGCCTGCCACAGTAGAACGGCAATTGGTGGGACCTGTAAAAAGCCGAATATCGTCGAGCCATTGAATCGGTGATTTGTGAGCAGGCAAATCGGAGATCTAGCGACTCACGAGCAGGCAATCGGCAATCGCCGAGCTTGCAATCTGTGAGCTGGCTACTGGTACGCTGGCGATCAGCGACCTAACGAGTAGTCTAGCTGTGAGGTGGCGATCGACGAGCAGAGATTCGAGAAGACGCTTGGCGAGGTGGCGATTGACGAGCAGAGATCTGAGAAGTCGCTTGGCGAGGTGGCGATTGACGAGCAGAGATCTGAGAAGTCGCTTGGCGAGGTGGCGATTGACGAGCAGAGATCTGAGAAGTCGCTTGGCGAGGTGGCGATTGACGAGCAGAGATCTGAGAAGTCGCTTGGCGAGGTGGCGATTGACGAGCAGAGATCTTAAAAGAAGCTTAGCGAGGTGGCGATTGACGAGCAGAGATCTGAGAAGACACTTAACGAGCTGGCAATCTACAACCGGTTAGTTTAACAGCAGTATAGTTAAACTATTGCCGAGTTGGCGAACTAGAAATCGGCAATCCGAGAGCTAACAATCAGCGAGCTGGTGATCTGCAAGCTGACTATTGACAATCGGCAGTCTGGAGATGACAATTGGTGAAAGACAAGCTAGCAGTCAGTGATTGGCAATCTGTGAGCTGGAGTTCGACAATCGGCGAGTTGGCAATTAGCGCCATGCTCCAGGATGGCAGGTCGGGAACCCCGAAGATTCAACGAGCGATTAAGAGCCACAAAAAGCAGTTCGATGGCGAGAGGTCAGAGAGGAGCGTTGGACAGGGGAACGTCAAGGCTGGCATATGCCGAGTCCGAGGATAGTCCATTTAGACAGGTGAGAGTCGAGAACCAGAGGGTGACCGGTAAGACTGACTAGACTCTTCCGTACTTGACGATCGTTCGGTAGATGTCGGCAACGAGAAAGACGTCTACTTGCCAAAGGCAAAAGTATGTGTCTGAGGCAACGAAGAGGACTACGAACTCTATGAGTTTGCCAATGATGATCGTAAGCCAAGAAAACTGCTCAGCAGGATTATCTCTGGAAGGTCTCCAAAGAGGTGTCTCTATGGGTGGTCTCACAAACGAGAGAGAGGATCATCTACAGAAGACTCTTGCCTCGGATTTTGCTCCACCCCCAACGGAAGAGTCAGCTCATTATGGGGGGGGGGGGAGCGTAGTCTTTGGCGGTTAGTTACGGATTAATTAATTCAGCTGACAAACACAAACTACTTGCGAGAACCACTCAATAACATGGCGGGAAGAGAATTCCCCGATGAAGAGTGGACAAGCTAAGATCATGCATACCCTCCGCCAGGAAGAAAACCCGTAGGACCATCATGAAGGGTCCCAAGGAGGAGAGCCAAGTCGAACCTGAAAAGTTGGTTTACGAAGTTATTATTTCACTTAATGAAGAAAACTCTTCAGAAGCACAACCTAACCCCTGAATGGGAAAGGTATTTTCCCGCAGAGGATCTGCTGTCCACCCACAAAGTGAGCAGCGTTGTCAGTGAGAAAGAGCAAGACCCAAGTCAACCTCTGTGATGGCTGCAAGAAGATTCCCTCTCAGAACACGTAGAGGAGAGGGCGACGTTAACATTTGAACTGAGGAGCATCCAAATGATGATGACTCCCCTGCGGCAGCGGTCGATATCCATTCTCCAAGGGAGGAAGGTTGTAAGGGGAGGTTCTCCGCCCATGAGAACCTGGCGCAATACGCCGTCACACAAAAAGCAACATCCACTGAAAAGATAGCTTGTAATATATTGTATATAAAAATGAAGAATGAAAACAATATTAAATGTCAAAAGGCCGGTCAGTTCGAGAGAAGTTTCTATTCCCAAGCCAAAAGTAAAGCGAGTTATAATCACAGGAGTGCGAGACGGGTAGCTACTAACCCCTGCGGCAGCGGCCGATGCCCATTCTCCAAGGGAGGAAGGTTGTAAGGGGAGGTTCTCCACCCTTGAGAACCTGGCGCAATACGCTGTCACACAAAAAGCAACATCCACTGTAAAGATAGCTTGTAATATACTGTATATAAAAATGAAGAATGAAAACATATATACTGTATAAAAGAAAAAACAATATTAAGTATCAAAAGGCCGGTCAGTTCCAGAGGGGCGAGAGAAGTCTCTATTCCCAAGCCAAAAGTAAAGCGAGTTATAATCACAGGAGTGCGAGACGGGTAGCTACTAACCCCTGTGGCAGCGGCCGATGTTCATTCTTCAAGGGAGGAAGGTTGTAAGGGGAGGTTCTCCACCATTGAGAACCTGGCACAATATGCTGTCACACAAAATGCAACATTCACTGTAAAGATAGCTTGTAATATATTGTATATAAAAATGAAAAATGAAAACATACTGTATAAAAGAAAAAACAATATTAAATGTCAAAAGGCCGGTCAGTTCCAGAGGGGCGAGAGAAGGGTCTATTCCCAAGCCAAAAGCAAAGAGAGTTATAATCACAGGAGTGTGAGACGGGTAGCTACTGACCCCCAGCCCTCCGCTAACTAGCGGTATGGGTGGTTAACCCTCACTAAAAGTCTAATGGCCCATCTTGGCTTCGCCGAAAGTAATACCCCTATAAATAGCATTGGTTTGTATTCCAGTTATAAAAACAGACAGTTAATAAATAAAATGTCAGTGGCAGTTAATTATTTTACTAAATTTAGTGCAAAGGAATAGAACCCTATAGTTTACAATTTTAAACAAACACTTTCAGATCACTTGCCTTCTCCACACACAAAAATACATGCTGTTAAGAGCATTTGGGGCAGTAAATGTCCTTAAGATAGCCAAACCCTACTATGCACTAAGTTCCATCTACAAGGACCATATTCTCTATAAAAATCACACCTGTAATAAAACTTATTACCTCTTATTACCTCAGATTTAGATCAAAGTTCTCGAGTCTCTAGTAGGCAACATACGCACTGTAGACATTGGTGTTTGCGATTTAATTTGTTTGAGTAGACCGAGTCACTTTTTAGTCAATGCAGAGTTCAACAGTAATCTCCTTTCCACACTACCATGAAACAATCAACATTCTGCAAAAACAGTTCTGGTGATAAATCTTGTATTTTTTTTTTTCAAAATCCAGTTTACTTTGCACATTAAGTAATCCAGTGATGAGCAAAATCAATCATAAAGTAAAATACAGTCATCTCTATTAATAAAGATAACTACTATGGAATTAATCATGCACCTTAAATATTCCTTTTTCTACCTTGCTATGAACACCAAAAATGTTGTACTATATTTTTCCTAGCTATACAAACCCGAGTCATTTTTTTTATGAAATTATCCTAGTTTTGTTTTCTACTACCAGACAAAAAATTGATTGCATCCTGCTTTATTGCTAGGCAACTGCAGCCCATGACAATACCTGTTCGATGTAATTCCTCCACAACACTCACCTCGTCAATGACTTGCAGGCTGGTTGATAAATGATAAATGACTGGTTTATATAGGTAGAAAAAATACAAAATTTACACAAATTTGTAGTTTATTCCTACAGGGTTACAAACTTCCAAGTCATTTATATGGGAGTCTTCCTTTAGGTGGGAGGAAATCTCCATTAAGTTAAAAAGGTCTGCCCTTCCTCTCTCAAGATACAATTACTATTACTAATAGCAAGAGATCAAAGTGAATTATTCGTAAACAGTGTAGCTGTCTCGTAAAGAGGAAAGGCTTAATGTTCAATCCTAAAGAATTGAATGCTTTGTCAGGGATAAAGTGATATACTGTAAGCATATTATTCGTTGTGCGGCAACAATCCTGAGAGAAGAACAGTCACATGTCCCATAATAACTTGGTTAGATTATTTGTTGTGCTGCAACAATAGGGGCTAAAAAAGAATTAGAAAAAAAAGTGCCTTAACACCTGTGTGGGCAATCTTTTAAGATAATGGTTAGTGAAAGTGGTTTCTCCTCCAAACACCAGCTTTTAGAACTAGGGCTACATATTTTTGCAGAAAGCCAAGATTGTGGGAAGCTACGTACATCACGTCTGCTTGAGGGGTGCCCTTGGAGAGACTTCCCATGAGGATTTACAAGCCCTCAGGATTGTTTCTCTCAACCAGAAAGTAGTAGTGTTTCTGGATACAGTACTTACTTTCTTTTTGGGAGAGACCAGTGCTCACAAACAAATTGGAGATTTTAGGCCGAAGATACTGCGTTTTTTTTCAAATACTTACGCATACCTCTTACAGGACAAAGTAACATCTGGGTCATCAGTAACATCTTTGAGAGAAGATTGTGCAAGTATCAAATCCAAGATAGCTATCAACCGGATTCTGGCTTTTGGCCACGAAAACAAGAATAAAAAACAAAGATGGTTCTCTCCACCCTCAGGAATGTGGCAAGATAAGACTCTCTTGGCTGAAGGCAAGGCAGAGCGGGAGCCTTTCACAGCAGTGACAAAGTGCCTTCTTGTTCCTTACAAACTCCTAAAAGTCTGCACAGGGGAATAGTGGCATTGAGTGGAGCAATATTCCTCCTACGGCAACAACCATAGATTTTTTTACTTTTCCTGGTATACTGCTGCGAAAGACTTTCGGAGATCTGCCAAGCTGCTTAGCAGTTGGTCTTTAAAAGCTTTTTTTTTTTTCGAAAGACGCTGGATAGTCTCCAGCCATGAAGGTACAGGCAATGCAGTGTGTTGTGAAATTTTCATTTGCGAGGTTGGCCTAGCAGATTTGGCCCTTCTGAAAGTTCTCATTCTGTGAGAAATTCCAGCCATTCTGGATACCATTCTGCTGCTGACCACTTTGGGGCCACTAGTGTTCCATTGACACCCTTGGTTGTTCAGACTGTTCTGTGTGACAAATCAGACAAAATAGTGGAAAGCTGTAATGTCCAGTCCATCTCGTGGGCGTTGAAAGGAGTATTCCACCACCGTAGCTTGGTCTGGGGCTATAGAGATACATCGGGAGTTTGTGATTCAAGTGGTTGGCGAACATGTCCAGAGATGGGGAATCCCACAAAGGCATAGGTCTCTTAGCAACTAGAGGAAGCAAAGACCATTCTGAACCAACTGTTGTCCCTGGACAGCTAAGATGGTTTGCAATTATGTTCCTCTTCCCAGGGATAATCCTCGCCAAGAGAGATTGCCTGGAACTGCGTCCACTTCATCTCTACTGCTATATTGCATAGCAGAAGAGGCTGCACCTCATTTGGAGATGCAGGTCACCACTGTGGAATTGTCACTCAAACACCATGGAGTGTTCTTTGTCTTTGAGAAGCGGAGCAATGCTAGTTGCACCACTTTCTTTTTCATGAAATTTATGTGAAAGGTCTTGTCCTCTTCTGACCATAGGCCCAAGATTTGCTGATTTCCTAGGTGAGCATCCCACCCTTGGTATGATAGATCTGTGAACAGGAGGAATTGTGGCGGAGGAGCCTTAAGGGGGGGTTGCCGCTAACAGGTTCTCCTCGTTCAGCCACCAAAAAAGGCTTTTACCATCTCCTGAGGTATCTGTAGCAGAGTTGTAGAGTGGTCTATAGTCTGATCATTGGCTCTTCAAAGCCCACTGCACCAAACACAGATGCATTCTCCCAAAAGAGACTAGTTTCTCTGAGGAAAGATGGCCTAGTAACTTCTGCCAAGATTAGGAAAGGAGGAGTTTCCATTTCAGAATGGTTGCTGTCAATACTCTGAACCTCGAGATTCCGTCAGATAGAAAGGCTTTGACTTAAAGTATGTCCATACCCAGATAACTGATGGACTGCTGGGGGGAAAGGCTGGACTTCTGCAGGTTCAGTTTGATCTCTAATTCCTTGCACAGATCTAAGTGTAGGTCTCTATTTTAACGGAAGAGCTCGGGATTCTGCTAGAAGCCAAACGACCAGATATCTCAGATGCCTGATGCCCATGGCATGAATCCAGGCTGAGACAAAGGCAGAGAGTTTGGTGAAGACCTGAGGGGCTGTTAACAAGCCGAAGCACAGCACCCTGAACTGAAAATCTGTCTCAAAAGGGAAACCTTAGGTACTTCCTCGAAGCAGGATGGATGGGGGCCTGGAAGTAAGCGTCTTAAGTTTATTATTATTATTATTATTATTATTATATGCTAAGCTACAACCCTAGTCGGAAAAGCAGAATGCTATAACTCCAAGGGCTCCAACAGGGAAAATAGCCCAATGAGGAAAGGAAACAAGGAAAAATAAAATATTTCAGGAACCGTAACATTAAAATAAAAATTTCCTATATAAACTACAAAAACTTTAACAAAACAAGAGGAAGAGAAATAAGATAGAATAGGGTGCCTAAGTGTATCCTCAAGCAAGAGAACTCTCATCCAAGATAGTGGAAGACCATGGAACAGAGGCTATGGCACTACCCAAAACTAGAGAACAATGGTTTGATTTTGGAGTGTCCTTATCCTAGAAGAGCTGCTTAACATAGCTAAAGAGCCTCTTCTACCTTTACCAAGAGGGAAGTGGCCATTGTTCACCCTTGGGTGAAGAATTGTTTGGTTATCTTAAGTGTCCAGTGTATGAGGACAGAGGAGAACATGTAAAGAATAAGCCAGACTATTCAGTGTATGTGTAGGCAAAGGGGAAATGAACCCTGACCAGGGAGAAGGATCCACTGTAGTACTTTCTGGTCAGTCGAAGGACCCCAAAACTCTCTAGCAGTAATATCTCTTTCTTCCTGATGGCCTGGAGAATTGATGCTGGGGTCTCCATTTTGAACTTTGTAGCACAGAGGTACAAGTGGGAGAAATCCATGACGGGTCTCCAACACCTCGTCAGCTTGTCTACCAGGGATAGATTTCTGAGGAAGCCTGGAGAGTCATTTGAGACTTCTTCCACAGCTCCTTTGGCCAAGAATTTGGAGACTTTCCTCATACAAGAATAGTTCTTTTACCGAGAGTCTTGAATAGAATTATTGGATGGTCAGATTCCTGGCCCTCCTTAGTGAACTATTGTGCCCTCATCCTCTTTGTCAAGAAGAATGCCCTCTCTAACAAAAGGTAGGTAGAGTCTGCCTCCTAGATTGTTGGGCATCTGTTGGAGGTAGGAGTTTTCTTTGCTGTGGAACTGGCTTAAAAGGCGAGTTCCCTGGTTGTTCCTGGGGAGTGAGCAACCCTGGTACCACTGCCCTACTTAACATAAGATTGTGTCCTAACCTCCCTACCTTTTCATTTGCTGTCGCTCCATCCGAGGGCAGGAAAAGGGAGGAGGGAGTTGACTAGCTCTGATCTCCTAAGGGCTAATGCATCTCTTAAGGGATAGCAGTTTAGAGCATCTGGCTAAGACAGCGTCACACACTTTTAAAATGCAATTTCCCCAAAAGAATAAGTTATGATGTAGGAAGAACTAAGGCTTGGCACCATATCTAGATAGTTCCTCAAATTGTTCACACATACTCGTTCTTCAGAGTTTATGGGTAAAAGTCTATTAAACCAAGCTTTGGGAAAAGAAGCAATATGAACATCAGGGGAGGTTCATAGAAATATACAGAATACTGCACTGAATATTTCACTCTATTTTGATGATTGTGCTTGCAAAGAAGTATAACTTTTACAGTTCACATTTAATCTTTAGCATTCAATTATCATTCTTTCTTTTGTCATGAAAGCAGGCTTTGGATCACTTTGACCTTAGCTTTTTAGTTGGGCAAATGGAATACAAAGACTTTCCTAGTTTTGATAGCTACTCACCTATCTTCCAAAACAAAGTACAATGGTTTTATATCCTCTGCATCAATTTGACCCAACTGATCTGCTAAGCTGTAAAAAAATATATAATATGAATTCAGAATTAATAGAATTCTAAAATACTGTACATAGTATATAGCAAATATTTCCATAGAAAAAAATATGACAAAGTTATTCAATATCTGTTAGTATTAGTATAATCAAGATGTAAAACAAATAATTCTAGAAGTTTTACAAAACTAATAACTCTAAACTAGCTTATTTCAAGACCCTCTTTGAAAAATCACTAACATCCTGAAGGCTTTCTCAAATTTTATTACAATTTTATCTCAAAAGAAATTTATATTTTTTTTACTAAACATGATCTAAAATATCAAACCTAGAACTTCAAGCTTTTTTAAAATTCAAATTCAGTGGTCATAATGAGTATACTGTAATTGGAATGGTTACAATACTACTATGGCTCTCTTTATGCTTGAAATTAACCAGTTTTTAAAAATCCTGTAATCTTGTGACTTAATTATGGTGTAATGAGTTGATCATTGAACACATATCTACATGAAGCCATTCCATTTCTTCCAAACAAGGTTACATACAAATCCAACTGATAATAGGTAGTAGGTTGGCCAGGGCACCCGCCATCCATTGAGATACTACCGCTAGAATCATTGGGTCCTTTTACTGGCCAGACAGTACTACATCGAATCATCCTCCCTGGTTACGGCTCATCTTCCCTATGCCTACTCGTACACCAAATAGTCTGGCCCATTCTTTACATATTCTCCTCTGTCCTCATACACTTAACACTGAGATTACCAAACAGTTCTTCTTTGCTCAAGGGGTTAACCACTGCACTTTAATTGGTCAGTGCCTACTTTCTTCTTGGCAAGGGTAGAAGAGACTTTTAGCAATGGCAGGCAGCTCTTCTAGGAGTAGGGCATTCCAAAATCAAACATTGTTCTCTAGAGCTGGGTAGTGCCACAGCCTCTGTACTGTGGTCTTCCACCGTATTGGGGTAGAGTTCTGTTGCTTGAGGGTACACTCGGGCACACTTTTTTCTTCTTGTTTTTTGAAGTTTTAATAGTTTATATATATAAAAGATTTATTTTTATGTAGTTACTGTTCTTAAAATATTTTATTTTAATTATTATTACCTCTCGTTTATTCATTTCCTTATTTCCATTCCTCACTGGGCTATTTTCCCTGTTTGAGTCCTTGGGCTTATAGCAAGTTTATTTTCTAACTAGGGTTGTAGAATGATAGATGCTCACGATCACGATGACTATAATAAATAATAATAATAATAATACCGTAATAATAATACTACCGCAAAGTGAGAGACTGCTCCAGACTAGTGGTCTATGAACAAGCAGGCTTGGATTTCTAACAGCTGCAACCTCTATGTTTGCCAGTTCAGGCCTAAACACAATGGAGGAGAGATTATAGTCTCTCTCTGCTGGTACTCATGGGACCAGATAAGCAACATCAGCATCAATAGGAAATGGACTCTAAAGTACCAGTGTATGTAAAAATAAAGTCTCTGATGTACAGCGGTAAGGGTGGGAGTTTCGAGGATCTACAAGCTTTAAAATTGTTTCCCGATGCAAAGACTTGTGTAATGCATACAGTAAGTCTGCGCATCATTAGTCCGATTAAAAAGTACCAAATCGAACCTGTGTCTGGGGCTTTCAGACTGTAGAAAGAGGAGGCGAAAGTGCACCATCCATTTGCGGTCTACACAAGAGGCTCCTCTAATCCATTCAAACGACATATGAGGCTCATAATTTAAAAGTGCGAGGCTTCCAAACTTGACACTGGGCCCTCAAGGGGGTTTATGTCAGCAGAGCTAGTACTCGCACGCACACTGAGGCTCTCTGGAGAGTCGTCAATAATTATACTGTAATGTCAATTTGGTTCTGTTTTAATGCTTGCAGAGTTTTTCAACTTCCTCGGATGTCCTTCCTTACCCTTGTGACGGGAATAGGACGTGGAGAAGAAACGGGAGGAGTCCAGCTCACTCCCGTTATAAAAAAAGTCTGCATCTAGCAACTGAGGAAATAAAGTCTCGCTCAGAGATCGATTTATAAGGCAATAGTGTTCAAGACTGCCACCTAGAACACCTACAGTGGGGGCAACGTCTACATAGTCTGCTATTAGTTCCTTCATCTTTGTCAGATGGGGGGAGTCTACTCTTAGGAAGGAGGAAAATTTCCACACCTCTACCTATACACTATCTGCAAAGCAGTTATCCATAATAAAATGGCATCCCTTAGAGCCCATACTTTCAGCTTCATGAACATTAGGTCAGGCGCTAGTGTGAGGTCTCATGACGACTAATAGGTTTGTCATCAGTGTAAGACAGGCTTATCATTAGTGTAGATAAAGATTTTTTCATAGTTTAACCGTAAATTTATAAAACACCGGGGATCCTCAAAGTAATAGGAAGACTATCTACCATACCCTCTGTGGTGTGGTGAATGTACGGTAACGAACTTATATCATCAAGTTGTAGATGAATACACAACACATCAAAATGGTCACGCATTTCGTGATATGATGGTTAGCGATGACAACTTGCTTAGACCTGCTGGCCTTCTCAAGATGCAGAGAAGTTACCTTGCGCATTAAAATGGCAGCACACAGTGACATCACATTTCTGGGTCGACCTGTGGCGCCCGGTGAAAAGGAGTCCTTCTTAAGTATCTTTTCTGATAAAACCTTCCAATTATACCAGAGAAAGATAAAAGTATGGAATGCTGAGGTTACTACCCTCGCGCGAGCACCTTTTGGGTGTCGTGTATAAAGCAAAGGCGCGTGAAAAACACTATTCACAGGTTGTCTTCCATTTAGTTAATTCCTTCGTCAAAGGGATGGGCAGATACAACGGCCCTAGCCAAGTACCAGCGCCACACCACCACGCCACGACGCGAGCGCCATCTGAACATCATCCTTCTTTTGGAATCTTAAGTGTTGATATATGTTTGTGGTGCTCTCGGTCTTTTTTTTGTCAATCGTGGATTTATTTTGTCATGTCCGAAGCCCCATCTTCACACATTCCAATGTTAAGTACCATAGTTTGTTTTGACAGTTTTTTATTGTACCGGGCTTGTGTTTTATATCCAGTATAGTCTGTTTTATTATTCCCGTCTGGCCTTTCATGGCGGCCATTGTTTGTTCACTTGTTTGGGAATTCATCTTTGTCTGCCCGTTTAGTACTCTGTCACTTAGGTTCTTGGTTAAGTCCCTGGCCTTATGCCTTTAGAACCATTATTATTATTATTTTTTGTGTATTTATGCTCATGGTACTTTTTGCTAGCAAGTCCAGCCTACGAACGAGATAGCGATCTAGCTTTGTATTTGTTTAGTAACCGCCCCACCGAGGCGTTCGTCACTCGACTGTGCTATTTATTTTAAGTTTTAGCAGATGCTATTCTTCGATCGTAGTGTTATATGGATGTACATTTTTATTTTATACATTTATAATAGTGTTGTGTGATTTTTAGTCCTGTTTTTGTGTCCAAGAGAGCGAGAGATTGGGGTCCCCGTTTTCTGCTCGCAGTCACGAGTTACCCCTTTCTCTCGTTTTCTTTCTTAGATCCGGTGGTTGAGCGGATTTCCCGTTTTCCGTTTTGTGCGTTCAACGGGTTCTCCCTCCCTCACCTCTCCCCCTCTGGGTGGATGATAACTTACGAGTTATTATTTTTTCGTGATTTTTCAATTGTTAGCGTTATTTTGGTCAGTGTTTCGTCCTCTCCCCGTTACGGCTCGAGAGTAGTTTATGAACGTTTTCCACTCCGCCTTGAGTTCTACTCCGGCTTGAGGGATTCTCAATGACTTTCGTTCTATTGTTATATTTATATATTGTTTACTGCATGGGACGGGCTTCATATTGTTTAGATACGACCCTCCGGTGGCCCTTACTGCGGTCTGAGGCCACGGCCATATCCACAATAGCCATTGTTATTACAATTGTGTTTTTATTCACAATAATTATTCAGGACCTTTCTTCTCCCTCCGGCCTCACCGGAGATTGTAAATACGCTTTGCTATGATCTAAGCCTTAGCCTTTAGCTGCGGCTTGGCTTTTATATCTTCACAATTGAATTATTAGCCACAATTGAATTATTCAGGGTATCTCATTATCCTCCGGCGTCACCGGAGGTCGCCCATACACTTCACACTTATATTTGCCTTGCCTTTGGCTAAGGCGGCATTATTCAGGACATCTCATTACGTTCCGGCTTCACCGGAGGTCGCCCATACACTTAACACATATTTGCCTTGCCTTTAGCTAAGGCTGGTGTTTATATTTATTTTAAAGGCATGTCACTGCTTCCCCGACCCTCGCAGGTCGGCAGATTGCTTTAAGTTATTTATCCTTATGTCGTTAACAGACATTAGGTAAATTACAAATATACAAACATTTGGATATTAGCCTATAGTGCCAACAATGGTACTGGGCGAATAGCGATTTAAACGTTTAGCGATTTAGTCTGTTAGTTTGTACTCGCCCCAGGAAGGCTCGATTTAGACTATATCCTTATTTATTAGTTACGTTGTCGTTATTCTTCGTTCTTGGTTATTACAAAAAAAAAAAAAAAAAAAAAAAAAAAAAAAAAAAAAAGAAGAAGCAATAAATTTTTTACTTATCTTATATTATTGTGTGATGTTAGCTTTTATTATGTAACCTTGAGAGTGAGAGCATAGGGTGCTCGTTTATTAGCTCGAGTAAGAGAGGTGAATTTCCCGTTCTCCTTTTTTATACGATCACGAGTTATTCAGGCCTCTTATTATCAGAGTTGATGATAGTACGTTTAATGTTATACACGTTTTATTGATGTGGTTACTGTTAATATAGCTAACACTATTAGTAGAAACGTTGGTGTATGAGTCATTAATTGGGGTCGTTTTATACCGACACCCTTAGCTCCGCCTTGAGTTATGCTTAGCTCCGCCTTGGGTTATACTCCGCTATAATGGATACTCATTGGGTGAGAACTAGTCAGATATTTGGAGTGCAACGGTGAAATCCGGCACTCAGACTCCGGCTGAGGCCTTTTGCACACGAACCTTTGTCATGTTTGATCTCAATTACACCTTTACGGTCCCTTTTTCATCGAATCTCCCGCTTCGCTGGAGATAACACAAACATTCATTGAGGTTAATGTTATCGTATCGGTGACGGTCACGATCTCACAGGGACTGGCCTTTGCTACCCGATCTCCCGTACAAACAGAGATCAAGCAGACGTCCAGAACCGGAGTTAACAATGTGATACCGATGAGGTTTTCACAGTTTCATTATTACAGTCCCTTTTTCATCGAATCTCCGGCTTCACTGGGGATAGCACAGAGATTCAGTATTGGGGAATGTTATCGTACCGCTGAGGGTCACGTTTTCACGATGACGGACCTTTGTCACTGGTTCTCCGGTACAAACAGAGATCAATCAGATGATCAGAATCAGAGTATGAACCCTTTTCATGAATAATCACAATATCGTCATTACGATCCTTTTCATCGAATCTCTGGCTTAACAGGATATCGTACAGGCGATCAGCATTGAGGTTAATATTAGATTTCCTCTGGTTCACGTTGTCACTGTGACGGACCTTTGATTGTACCGGGGATGGTTACCGGAGCTCCGGTACAGACAGAGATCATTCAGACCACGGGTGGCCAGTCTTTGGTTTTACCTGTAAAGGAAACAATTTAACATGAATACAAAAAATATATGAACGTAACTATGCCTATATTTATGCATATATTTAATTCTAACTATGTATAAATATGGATAAATATCCATACAACATCGTGTGCAAATAGAATTAAATTAATTATGCCTATATTTATGCATATGCAATCCTAAATGTCTAAATATGGCTAAATATCCATACAACAGAGTGTTCAAATAGAAATAAATTAATTATGCCTATATTTATGCATAGTCAATTCTAACTGTCTAAATATGGAAAAATATCCATACAACATAGAGTTCATATAGAAATAAATTTTCCACCCAGTGGCGAATGCGCCAACGGTGTCACATTTCATGAATACAAGTGTCGCACTATACCCCAGAAGATAGTACATTAAATGACTTTTCTTTAAAATTGCTTTTTAGGAGTTTTACAGCTGATCCCAGCCTGTGAATAGGATCGCTAACCAAAGTTCAAGGAACATCCAGACTTATGTCCCCTTTCTGTTACAGAAGGTTCGCCTGCATGGTTCCCATCAGGATGATGATGAATCTCTCTGGCCTGCAAGAGAGGCTCTTCGCCCTTGGATATCGAGGTTGGGAAGGAATGCTCCATCTAGAGGTCCCTATCTCCTCGGAGTGTCCTCTCTAAGGTTGGACGACTACCCCATGGACGGGCAGGTAGGTGGGGATGAGTTTTGAACCTTCAGATTTGCAATTACCTACGTCACCGACCTAGGACTCTTAAAGGATCCTGGTGTTCATGTTACCCTGCATAAACTGGGAATGCTAAAAGCAACACATTCTAGGGAAAACCAAGGGGCTCTGACGCAGCTCTAAGGTATGGTGGTGAGTCAGTGCCGTTCAGGAACTCGGATATAGGTGGTACCATAAATCTGGATGGCATAGACGTCCTCCCTCTAGGGGACCTAGATTTTACTCCCAGGTACTAGAATTCCCATTCAACGGATTCGTTCAATTGAAAGAGATTGCCTTGGTTAGGTTAGACAAGGTACCGAAGGTAACTGTATTATTTCCTAAAGGGCAGGCCCAATCTGGCTGGACCAGGATGTTGTCAGCCTGGGGGGTACGATAATTCCAAGCTCTGCCTTCCCAGTTCGACCTACACGTTTGTTGGTTTGATTGGGTCAGTTGTTGGAAGTACGTTCTGTCTGAGACCTCTATCAGACAGGAATCGATAGTCGGTTTCCCACTCGTCAACACAGCCTTCCTCTGGTTCGACGCCTTTGCATCTGACTCCCCCTCATCAGGTGGTCTACCTCACTGATTCCCCAGGTACACAGCCCAACCCCGTTGGGATGTTTTGCCTGCTTACAGCCCTAGATCCGAACCCTCAGGCTCCTTTCAAGGACTCCAGAGAGGAAGCTGCAAGAGTAGAAGACAGTCCCGCCATCAAGGCGGGCCTAGGAAAAAGGGGGCTCTGAGTAGGGAAGGACCTAGATTCACTCCCTCACAACGCGGTGGTCCCGGTAGGGGGAAGACTTTACCACTTTCGTGACCATTGGACCTTCGGTCTGTGGGATCATAGCATAATCTCTAACGGTTTGAGAGGAAAATGGCCACAAGGTCCTCCTCCTCCGCCAGTGACCTTCATCCAGAAATCCACTCCTGTCCTGAAAGAGTACACCACAGGGTTACTCAAGAAAAAGCAATCAAAGGGATCGATCACTGAAGTTCCAATCCGCCTGTTCACTTTTCCGAAGAAAGGCTTGTCGGCATTGAGAGTGGACCTGGACTTGTCAAGCTAAACTCTTTCATTCTCTGCGACAAGTTCCGGATGTTGACTGTCTCTCAGGTACGGACCTTACTTCCCCGTGGGACCGTCACCACCTCTGTCGATCTTACCGACCGCTATTAGCTTGCGCCTATAGCTTGAAACTTCTCTTCTTATCTGGGTTTCCACCTAAGCAGGAAAGCCTTTGTGTTCAAGACATGCCCTTCGGCCTCAACATTGATCCCAGGATATTCACGAAACTGGGAGAGGCAGTGTTAGAACAACTCAGGAACCAAGAGATACAGATCATTGCTTATCTGGCCGGTTGGCTCATTTGGGCCCGGCCGGCCATAGAAGGCAACACAGCTACGAAGGAGTTACTTCGGTTGCTCGACAACCTGTGATTTCGGGTCATTCTCCATAAGTCGCGCCTGCGACCATCAGACCACTTTGAATGGTTAGCCATTCAGTGGGACCTTTCGAAGCACACGCTGTCTCTCTCTTCCTAAAGTAAGAGGAATAGGTTCCAAGATCAAGAATTTTCTCAAGCACAACAGGTGTCCAAAGAGCCTAGAAAGTATCCTCGGCCTTTTCCAATTCACTTCAGTAACAGATCTCCTATAAAAGCCAAACTCAAGACATCAATCTATTTTGGAGAAAGAGAGCTACAGTACCTATAAGAAGACAAGGTCTCGAAGATCCCCTCTGTCTGGAAAATGAGACTACGCCCATGGTCCGAATCGAAAAACCTCTCCAAAGCGGTTCCTCTACAATTCCCACCTCCACAAGTGACATTCCATTCAGCTGTCTCTCTAGGTGGATGGGGGGATTACTCCGAACATCAGATGTTTCAGGTTCTTGGTCACTCGCCATGAAACAGTCCCATATCAATGTTCTCGAAGCCATGGCAGTGTTCTTGACCCTGACTCTCCTCCGAGGTCGACCCACATCAGAGTAGTGTCAGACAGCACAGACGCAGTACACTACGGCAACAGAGGAGGATCCAAGTCACCCAACCTGAATCAGATCTTGGTCACTTTCTTCGCCTGGGCAACAGAAAAGAACTGGTTCCTGTCAGCACCTCACCTAGCGGGAGACCAGGATGTGAGAGCGGGCTCACTATCCAGGACGAGTCCCCTGGAGTCAGAATTTCATTCCGGTGGATACTCAGGCTCTTTCCAGGCATCCAGGTAGATCTATTCACAACTCAGATCAATCACAAACTTCCTTGTTATGTGACCCCAACCCTGGACCCTCGGGCTTATGCCATGGACGCATTACCCCGGGATTGGATCCATTAGAAGAAGATTTCCCTATCTCCCCCAGTGAATCGTCTAAAAACTTTTACACCGACTACGCTCCTTCCGGGGCGAAGTGGCTTTAGTACCACCTCACTGTACAAGAACAGTTGGTTCCTCTCCTCCTCGAGTGGAAACTCCGTCCCATCCGGATCCCTTTCCTCAAACTGACCCGAGTATTCCAAACTCACTGTGTCAGATTACTCAAGGATGGCCAAAACCCTAACTTGGTAGGCTACAGGAAGTTGGCAGCTCGTAGAGACGCGAACATTGAACCGGAAAACGATTTCTTCATCGAATCAGACAAAAGGGACTCGACAATTCCCCATTATGATTCAGCCGTTAACCCCCAAAATAGGCGGTCCCCTTGGAAGGTTATTCCTCTTCTCCAAGATACTTCTCTATGTCCGGTCACCACTCTCAGGGCCTTTTTAGCCACGACTGCTACCCGATCGTCTGGCCCCTTGTTTCTCAGAGAACAAGGAGGTACCATTTCCATACGTGGTATTAGGCAATAGATCCTATACTTCATTAAACAAGCCAATCCCGGATCATTTCCCCATGCTCATGATATCCGGTCCATAGCTACCTCCATCAATTATTTCTAGAAGTTGGACTTTGATGACCTTATAAAGTTCACGGGTTGGGAGTCTCCTATGGTCTTCAAACGCCACTATCTAATGAACTTATAGGCTCTTAAATACCCAACTTTTGCAGCTTGGAGCCTTATCTCTCCCCAGTGATCTTTTGTTCTTCCTTTCATCCATCTCTTTTCTTCTCCCTCCTACCCGCCACTCACACCACGACGCCGCTTCCTTGGTGGTTCGTTAGCCCTAGTTTTTTACATATTAGGTTGTTATGATTGTAACTATTATTGTTTACCGTGGTTATAGGGTCGGGATATTTTTAGCCATGTCAGTTTTGTTGCATGTTTCCTCTGATACTCGGAGGCTTCCCTGTTATGTTTGTTTAACCTTACTCCCACTATGCCCTGTGGCTAGTTTGTGTTATGCCTACTTACCTTAATTATTTATGATTTTCTTTATATGGTGTTGTTTCTCTCCCCTCATTAAATTGGTTGTTATTGTTGGGCTTGGAAGGCATTCTCTGGTACATTTTCACCCGGCGCCACAGATCGACCCAGAAAAGGGATTTTGACGAAGGAAAAATCTATTTCTGGGGAGAGACCTGTGGCGCCCAGTGAAACCCTTCCCCCTTAATTTACACGATCCCACCCTTTCCTTTCCAAGCCGTCGTGGCCATCACAGAAGGATGTTGTTCAGATGGCGCTCGCGTCGTGGCGTGGTGGTGTGGCGCTGGTACTTGGCTAGGGCCGTTGTATAGGCCCATCCCTTTGACGAAGGAATTAACTAAATGGAAGACAACCTGTGAATAGTGGTTTTCACGCGCCTTTGCTTTATACACGACACCCAAAAGGTGCTCGCGCGAGGGTAGTAACCTCAGCATTCCATGCTTTTATCTTTCTCTGGTATAATTGGAAGGTTTTATCAGAAAAGATACTTAAGAAGGACTCCTTTTCACCGGGCGCCACAGGTCTCTCCCCAGAAATAGATTTTTCCTTCGTCAAAATCCCTTTTTGATACAGTGGTGGATCCAGACTTAATTGTTCTGGATGTTTAGCCTTGCCGAATAATCAATAGCCAAAATTCTGGGTACAGCAGGATTTGTTATACTCTACTTCAGTGTTTTTAGGCTTTGAAGCAGAAACTTTTTTAAAGCAGTCAAGCATTGCCAAGTCTTGGGGGGGGGAGTAACAGCCAAAACAGTCAGACTACCCCGTAATAAAGAGTGAAATATCGTGAAGTGTCCTGGGAGCCTTTATAATAAGATTTCTGCCAAAGACCCCCAGGCATATGAGGCAAGCCTTTCATGGTATTTCAAGCTGGAGACTGGTAATACGTGCCTTTCAATAAGTTGCCACAGTATGGGGGAAATGACAGGCTCTACTCTAGGGTTCCGATAGGAAGACAGAGATAATTTCACTGCTCTGATAGGAGACACCTCTGAAGAGGGAAAAATCTTATCTGTATAATCTGACACACTGTATAGATCTCCACTCAATGCACTTGGGGGGGGGGAGAGGGAGTTGTAGACATAACAGAATAATCAGGGACAGATGAAACATTAGATGATGTGGCTAAGGAACCACAGCAGCTGTAGCCAAGGAAACCACTTCAATAACGGGTTCAAGTTCAAGTTGCAAAGTACATTATAAACATTGGGTGATAAAATCTTCAAAAAATTATGGCAGTCGTCATCGGTAACTGGAGCCTCAGTGGGCTCCTGACACTTAGGAGCTGGATGGGGGACAACGTTCACCACAGTACCAAGCTTACGTTTCTTGTCCTTGCTGGTAGGAGACAAAGGAGAACCCTCTTTCTTGTGACGATAACAATCTCTCCCACGCTGGGAGGACTACCTCCCTATAGTGCTTCCATGGTGATTCCACAGATCATCGTTTACCTCTACAGGAAGGACAAATTAGTTGTGGATCTACTTCTACCCGGCTCATAACTGTACCACAAGGGTGACAATCTTAGCCAGAGCAGGAACTCATCGAATTAAGACAAAAGTCGTACGGCACACATAACCTAACAAATAATTGATAGAACGCAAATGACAGTTAATATCAAAGACACGAGAGAAAAGCACTAAACACTTACAGTATAAGGGTTATGCAAGGGCAATGATGTCTCATCGCAGAGAGAGGAAGTAGGCACTTACGACCTACTTCACAACCAGTGTTGTGAGGCAGCAATTTGAACAAGCGTTACGAGTCATGCGCAGCTGTTGCCTAGTAATGAAACATGATGCAATCAAACCAGTTCTTTTAATAGTTTGGTCAAATAAAACTAAACTACTAGAAACCTATAAAAATTAGCTGAACTTCGTCTACAAGTACCCCCAAGTTTAAATTCTTAAAACTTATACATTACTGTACTTCTGGATTGAAGGATATGATCACTTAGTACATTACTATTCCTTAGTAAACCACCCACCAGACAAGGCATGTTCAATTCTGAGATCGAGTAATATTATTGGAATTTGGCATTCCTTTTAGAAAACAGAAGACTGCAATATAAAAAGTTTAATCAGATTCATTGTTTAAATATTCCACAAGATTATCATTCTTCTAGGACAGCTTTTCAGATTCTTAGGCAGTCTGGGATAATAGAAAAATATATGCTTGAATAAGAGCAATGATTAAACTATTCTAGATCTCTCAACACAAATTCTATGAAAATCAGACCAATTGAACTGGACTTTTACACAGATTTTCTAGCAAAATTATTATTCAAAAAGGTAGCCAATGGAAAACTGTCAAAACAAAAGTTTGCAAAGGTCGATTTGTTTAGTCAAATGGTTATTTAAGAAAACATCCTCACTATCATGAGCCAAACTATATCCTTATTTCCACAAACAATGTTATGAGCCATAGGATCCCCTGTAGGGAAAGCAGATAAGGGCCAAAAGAGAAATAATGAAGTAAAAATAAAAATAAAAAGTAAAATAACAAGGCATAAATTATGAACACTCATTTCAAACTACTCAACAAAAAAGCATGTGCACTAAATTTTGACAATTTAAATTACACTAACAACTATGTTACAATACTGTATTTGATTACGGAGATAATTTCCTAATGAAGATAAGAAAAGAATAAAACTATAGTACACTGTACTGTGTGGTACCTTATGTACAACTTAAAATGAACAGCAGATTTAGTGTTATGTGATAGACGTTATAATCTAGTAGGAATATCCAATTACAAAAAATGGTTTGAATTATTTATAATACCATGCAACATGCATAAGAAACATACTTGTGTCCAGGCATAACCACAATCATGGGAATGATATAATAAGTAATTGGGCAAGAACACTACCTTAAGAAACTATTAGATTACATGTCTGCATCCATAGAAACTTGCTGCTAAGAAAATATAAAAAAATAAGCTTAGCAAGCTCTACTTTCACAAATAAATTATCAGAGAATCTAAAAATTTTAAAAACCTGATAGGAAAAAGTAAGTTAAGGAGTCTGACAAAAAGTATACCAGTGACCAGGCACTGCAGAAGTTGCACTGAAAAAAATCTAAAAACTTACAAGATATAAAGCGTGCAATTTTGATGAGAAATTTAATCGGTATGTCAGTTATGGTAGTCTTTAGTTTCTTTATCAAATAAAGAACCTCACCTTTGATTTAGAGGAAAGTTCATGAAATTGCTGACAAATATACTTCAAATTCTCAGTCTGTGTTGAAACTTAACCCTGGATAGGTACGGTGGGTCGTTTGCGACCCCGAGCGTCAAAAAAAAACAGGTTTTTCTCACGTGACTCACCCCTGTGACTGAATTTGTGGGTGATCGACCTGCAGGAGGTGTCTCCCCTACACGCTCTAGTAGTGTCCAGATGTGCATTGCTGTAGCTGTACTCCTTCCCCGATTTCTGAGACGCGTCGGGGTCGTTCGCGTCCGAGTTTACTCTTCTGAGGTAGTTTGCATAATTATCAAAGTTATTACGTATTATGAAATTGTCGTAGAATGGTGCAACTTGTATAGGTTATCAGTTGTGGAAAGTCTTGGTGGATTGTTTGGCTACCATGTGCATGTTTTTTTTTTTTAGTTAAAATGTCGTTCATCACCACGAGGACCATTTTACCGCGAGTGCCCCTTTTTCATTTTTATTCATTTTTTTGCCAAGTCATTTTTCCGTAAGATATTGCCAAATAGTGTCGTAAAACTTTTGCTTGTTTAGTGTTGGAAAGTGTGTCTAGATGATCTGGCTACCCATGCATGACTTTGTTTTTGTCAGATACGACGTAGTTATTGGTATATTGGGTATTTAACTGCGGTTACCAATTTCTGTTTTTTTTTCAATATTTGTAAAAATTACTACGTAGTAAGGAATTGCCGTATATTATTCATTTTTTTTTCATGTTTGTGTGTTAGAAAGTGTGCCTTGATGGTTGGGCTAACACGTGCATGTCTTTTTTTTTATCTGAGATGTCGTATATTAGAATGTCGGGCATTTTACCGCGAGTGTCCCTTTTTAATTTTTTTTTAATTTTTTTGCCAAGTCATTTTTCCGTAAGATATTGCGAAATAGTGTCGTAAAACTTTTGCTTTTTTAATGTTGGAAAGTGTGTCTAGATGATCTGGCTACCCATGCGTGATTTTGTTTTTGTCAGATACGACGTAGTTATTGGTATATTGGGTATTTAACTGCGGTTGCCAATTTCTGTTTTTTTTTCAATATTTGTAAAAATTTACTACGTAGTAAGGAATTGCCGTATATTATTGATTTTTTTTTTCATGTTTATGTGTTAGAAAGTGTGCCTTGATGGTTGGGCTAACACGTGCATGTCTTTTTTTTTTTATCTGAGATGCCGTATATTAGAATGTTGGGCATTTTTCCGCGAGTGCCCCTTTTTATTTGTTTTGCTTTTTTTTGCTTAGTCATGTTACCGTAAGGAATTGGCAAGTAGTGTCGCAAAACTTATATTTTTATAGTGTTGGAAAGTGTTTCTAGATGATCTGGCTACCCATGCCTATTTTTTTTTTAGCCAGATATGGCGTATATATAAGTATGTGTTCGATTTTCCTGTGATTGCCATTTTTTCGTTTTTTCCCATTTCTTTCAAAATTACTACGTACTAAGGAACTATCACAAAGTAATATTTCATTTATATGTTTATTTGTCGGAAAATATGCCTTGATGGTTTGCCTAGCACGTGGCTGAAATTTTTTTTTTCTGAAATGCCGTATATTAGAATGGCCATTTTTCCACGAGTGCCCCTTTTTATTTGTTTTGCATTTTTTTGCTTAGTCATGTTACCGTAAGGAATTGGCAAGTAGTGTCGCAAAACTTATATTTTTATAGTGTTGGAAAGTGTTTCTAGATGATCTGGCTACCCATGCCTATCTTTTTTTTAGCCAGATATGGCGTATATATAGGTATGTGTTCGATTTTCCGGTGATTGCCATTTTTTCGTTTTTTCCCAATTCTTTCAAAATTACTACGTACTAAGGAACTATCACAGAGTAATGATTCCTCTAGATGTTTATTTGTCGGAATATTTTGTTTACTTTTTTTTTGATTGAATATCATCAAATTTTTTTAGCTAAAATATTGTTTTACATTTTTTTTTTTCGATTTTATTTCCCTTCAAAAAAAATTTTTTGGGTCAGAATTTCAATTTTATAGGCGTAAAATAATCGACAATTATCCAGCAACCCACCATACAATTTTTATGCATATCCAATAATAATTAGATTAGTAAATAACACCTTGAAATTGACATACCCTTCCTACATTTCAAGTGGCAGATTAGGGAGTCTGAGTCAGTGTGGTTGGCGGCCATTTTGTGGACATATCCGAAGCGTAAGCTGCCCTATCTATATATATTCTTGTTCCCTATAGAATTTGTGATATTTTGGTATATTTTTACCTGCATAAATATCATATTATATATTAAATATATGTATTTTTTTACGAAATTTCCAATTACTCAAAAAATTACCTTTAGATATGGCCCCTGATATAAATGTAATTTACAAAATAATGAAGATTTTTTTACACATTTCTATTTTAGGATAACATATGTTTATTCCCTAAAAAAATTAGCCACTTCCTATTTCATTTGGGTACCCAAAAAAATTCATGAAATTTGGACAATTTTTTTTGGCCAAAAAAAGTTACCCTTTTTTTCTCATTTCAGATCTTCACCTCCATGGGTCTGACTTCATCCAAAATACATCAAGATGTGTCCTAAACATTCAAGAATCAATTCCTAAAAGGATTTGTGTATATATGTATAAACTTTTTTTTTATGAATTTTTATGTCAGGTCTTTTTTTTTTTCTACTTAATTTTTTAAAATATTTATAATAAATAGTTTTTCTGCAGATGAGTAGTATTTATCTTTACAGTTGTTTTAAGCATTCATTGAAGTTTTTTTTGGCAAAAGAAAAAAGGAGGTTACTGCAAAAACTGATTTTTCAAGAATTTTTTTTGGCGTCGGGGTCGTTCGCGTCCGAGTATACCCTTAAAGGGGTGTCCGAGGACCGTACCTATCCAGGGTTAATGATAAAAATACCTCAAGTTGTAGATCGGAGGTGCAGACGATTCATAGGAAGGAGGCAGCGTCTCTTTGACGAGATGCACAGATTACAAATCATGAGAAAGGGAATTTGTTTCTATGGTGACTTTGAAAGCAGAATCTTTATGCCCCTTAGTCTGAAGACTTTGCAAAGGTCAAGCAATAGCCTCTAACTACTGACAGAGATGAATTTCTTCTGACAAAGGTAGACTACGAATCTGTTGGTTTTAGAGCAGCTTTAACTGAAGAAGTATCCCTTCCATAATGTCAATCACAGAAGATGGTTAACTTACCCTGGTAAACAGCTGCAGAAGATCTTCACAGATATCCAGGCAACTGATATCCATTGCCTCGTCAAAAGCCTTTCACTCTTGGCAGATGCTCGATAATTGGCACAGAGACAGGGATATCACAGTTGTGGTACCTCTGCAGAAGGGGCTGAAAAAGTAGGTTAGGCCATTGGGGGTAGTTCTCTTGGTGCTCTCCTAATAACATTGGCAGATCTGGCTACCATTTGGCATGCCACTTGGGAATCACCAGGATCATTCCAAGATTCATTGTTCTCAAAAGCCTGTCGATTACTCATCAAATTGGATAGAATAGAAGAAAAGCATTAACATTAGTCCTGTGGATGTCGGAAGGCTACCTCTAGAGCCTCTGTTGGATTTGGAATGGGTGAGCAGAATACTGGGAATTTCTTTTCAAGCTGTGTTACCAACAAGTATATAGACGGTGATTCCCACAGTGCTATAAGCTTCAATGGTACTCGAAGACGAATGGATCATTTCCATTGACAGCTTGTCCTTGGCTGCAATAGCATTCTTGTCTGGAATAAAATCGCTAACAGCTCCACAGCATTGCCGAAGACCCTAGTATGCGCCTGCTTTGCCAACCTGTAGGTGGAGTGAAACAGTGCCCTCTTGCTTTTTGATGTAGGGCACTATGGTATTGTTATTACTATGCTCCCGGGTATCCCATTAAAACTTTGTTAGAATGCATTCAATGCTGGAAGCACTACTTACAATTTCAAGTTTTCTTCTAAGGACAAGCTTACTGAGGTGGTGTCTTCTTCAGGCGAGTGCCCTACCCCTCCTTGGATGCATCTCTAAACAGCATCAACTTCAGATAAAAGAACCCAAGAGGAATTCCCTCGAGGTTCCTGTCGTTCAGCCACCAGGCAAGATCAGTCCTTGCCTCCTGTTCCACTGTAACAAAAAGGTGAGGGGCATCATTGGTTGCTGAAGTGACATTTTGGACATCACTTAAGCGGCTCTTGGTTGAGATGCCCATGAGAAAAGCTTCAACAAAGGTGCACTTCAAGACTTTGCCATCACTGAGCCGGAAGCTCTTGTACTGTGAGAAAAGTTTCTTGATACCTCGCCAAGTCTGCTTACTCTGTTCTTTGATAAGACTTGTTGCTGCTGTGTATCAGAATACCAAGGTACTCTGATCCTCTGCTTAGCCATGAGACTGGAGACTGGACTTTTCCAGATTGACCATGATCACAATTTGTGACAAAAATAAAATTTCTTTATCCTGAAACAATGGCATGCACACACAATGAAACAAGTGTGCCCATTGGTGAACAATTGGGGAGTGGTAGCATAGGACTCTGAACTGGTACATTACTTTTCCGAGGACAAAGAGGTGCTTTCTATAAGATAGATGGATGGGAATCTGACATACATCTTCAGATATAGAGAAAGCATACAGTCTTCCTGATGGCAGATCATATGGTGCTCACCATCTCCATATTGAAGCAGTCTGTTGAACAAACTTATTAAAGGAAGACAGATCGAGGATTGGTCTCCAACCCATAAACTTTTCCACTTGGAAAAGACAATAAAAAGCCTAGAAAACCAACCACTAATACTAGCATGTGGGAGTTGAAGGTCACCAGTGTTTGAGTAAGGGGAGGACAAGAGCATGAATGGAAGGTGGTATCCGTTCTGGAGGACTTCCACCACCCAGTTGTCAACTCTCTGGTATTGCTACTTGCCCAACAGCATGATAGGCATCCCCCCCCTCAACTCATGGCAACTTCCTCCCTTTCTACCTCTACCCCTCTGGATGGCCAGGAGAGGATCTAAAAGAACATTGTCCACACCTTTTCTAAAGGGACACTGCAGCTCCTTCCGAGCAGACTTGAGTAAAGCTAGGTCTATGCTCTTTTGGTTACTTATGAAGTGCCGGACCACAATGGTATCAACATGGAGAGAGTCTTGGCTAGTCTTCCTTTCTCCACAGTTCAGAAGACATCCTGTTAACAAAAACATGGCTGCATTTTCAAACAATGATGATTTTCTTAATATGAGTGCCTCTTGTTTACATACCTGCCTAGGGACGAGGGAAGCTAGCATTGGCACCTGAAAATCAAGCCTGTAACTAATAATACTGTAATAAAGTTTGCAAAGCCCACAGAAGTTACTAAGAAAGCAACAACAGACCACTGGAGGCTATTAATGGAAGTAGCCTCCATGGCTGCGGAGACTGATGCAGATAACTTATTTCCCAAAGTCTGAGGCCCCTCCACTGGGGACCCTAGCAACAGCATTGCCACTGCTATTGATCAGAAGAGGAGAGGGGTCAGCATCCTCAGGAACATAAAATCGATGCTGTCAAAAAGTGACTGAGGTACGATCTTGTTTGATCGTCTCTAGTGTAAAGAATTTCTAGAACCAGAGATCTAGGAATTAATGTTACATAGGGCTGCATGAGCAAGCTCTGACCAAGGCAGCTCAAGAAGATTTAGCAGGAGGATCCCTAACAGATTATCTATATCCTAACGTTTAAGGCCTTATAGATGGTGATCATACGCGTGGTGATCATGCACATGTGAAGGATTATCTTCAAAGTCTGATCCACCATGATCCCTCAGCTCTGGTCAAGTAGTCTCTTAAGCTGCAACTACTCTTCTTCGGAAGAGTTAGTGTTGCGTCCATAGACTCAGCAGCAGTAAGAGGCCAAAGAAACAGGGCTGGGAGGGGGAAGAGGACTTTTTCTTGCTAGAAATCCAAGTCAAGGTTGAGGATTTGGGAGGGGGAAGAGGACTTTTTCTTGCTAGAAATCCAAGCCAAGGTTGAAGATTTCCAGGCTGGCAACAACCAAAGGGGGAAAAGATCGGGTACCTTCTCCTATAACAGGAGAGGATTCGGTTCTTATTCCCATCTGTAGTGTGAATTGGTAACTGTGACTGCTGGTGTTTGTATGCTTGCTTGGCAACATTGAGTCTCTAACACTGTACCGGCTTGGCCAACACCTTGCCACAACTTTAAGCTGAATAAAGCCAACGTTCCAGCAACTGTGTTTGGTATTCCACAATTTATTCAGCTTAATATTCAACATGGACAAGTTTCTAAGGCCCAGCCCAATTGATGTGGACCCAGAATCAGCCGATGCAGAGGACAAATGGATTATGTGGCATGATAACTTTGAGGCGTTCTGTGCGGCCATCAACCCGGACTTAAATCCAGATAAGTTGGCCTTGCTTCGTGCTCACGTATCTTGTAAACTGTTTAAGATAATCAAAAGTGCCACCACATATGCCACTGCCATAAGCCTGTTGAAGGCTAGATTTGTGAAACAGAAAAGTGAAGTGTTTGCCAGATACAAATTAGCCACCTGCAAGCAACAGAGTGGTGAGACTCTAGACGCTTTTTTTGGATAACCTCAAAGGTCTGGCCTCGGAATGTAGCTTCACTGATTGTACAGCCCCTCAGGCTGAAGAACTGGCCATCAGAGATTCATACATCACGGGTATGGCATCTAATGCAATCCGACAGAGACTGTTAGAGAACTTATCCTTGGACTTATCCACAGCTGTGAAACAAGCCCGTGCACTGGAAATGGCTCAATTGCACTCAGCGTCTTATGCAAGTGAAACCAATACCACAGTGGCAGCATTGATAGATGATCAGGCAAAACCCGAAATGGATCCCAACAGTTTTCCGATCGAAATGAGTGACTCCCTGAATCCAAGTGAGTGTGCTGCCGCCGTCAGCGGTCAGAGGTGCTTCTTTTGTGGAGGATCCCTACATCCCAGAGCCCACTGCCCAGCCAAGAAAGCCTCGTGTTCCAACTGTCAGAAGGTAGGTCATTATGCTCGTGTCTGCAAGTCCCAAAGAAAACGATGGAACAATAATGGTAAATCAACTAACTCTAATCTTGTAGCTGGAGTTGTCCCAGACAATCTCCCACAGTCCATCCCTGCTTCCTTAACAGGGGCCGCTGTGACTGCAGCTTCCCCTGCACTACGAAGTGTTTACAAAACTGTCCTACCTGTAGAACTGAATGGAGGGGAGGCCCTGGACGGGCTGGTCGACACTGGAGCATTTAAAAGCTTTATAGATGCCAAAGTAGCTAGGGCTATGAACTCAGTGACTCGTTCTTCAGCCTGCAGCATAACCATGGCTAATGCCAAACAGACAATGAAACTTAACAAGTGTTGCAATTACGATTTAACTGTAAGTGGAAGAGTATACCCTGAGTTCTGTCTGCACTTGATGGACGATTGCGTGGCTCCAGTTGTTTTGGGACACTACTTCCTACAGTTACACAAGCAAGTCAGCGTAGACTTTGGTGGAACGCTACCACCTTTGGAGCTAAGCATCCAGTCACCTTGTGCTCTGATAGCAGCTCAAATTGAACCGCCAGCCATCTTCGACAATCTGACAGTCGACTGTCACCCGATACAGGTGAAATCCAGAAGGTATTCCAAAGAGGACTCCGAGTTCATCAAGAAAGAAGTAAAAAGGCTGCTAGAGGAGGGCATCATCACACCGAGTCGCAGCTCGTGGAGAGCTCAAGTGGTAGTCGTTGATCAGTGTGATAAGAAAAGATTAGTCATAGATTACTCTCAAACCATAAACAGATTCACCAACCTAATTGCTTATCCTGTTCCAGGGATCACCGAGATGATTGAGAAAATTTCTACTTACCGCTACTTCAGCTCCATAGACTTGAAGGCAGCATATCATCAAATACCATTTAACATGGCTGATCGGAAATTCACGGCGTTCGAAGCGGATGGAAGGCTGTTCGAATTCACGCGTTTGCCTTTTGGAGTAACCAATGGGGCTACCTGCTTTCAGCAAGTTCTCGACGAAATTATTGGTAAGGAACAACTAGAGGGTACGTTCGCCTACATAGATGACATCACGGTCTGCGGTCACACACGTGAAGAACACGACAGAAATCTGAAACGCTTTCAAGAAACTGCATTGAAGTATGGACTTACCATAAATGACAAGAAAAGTGTTTATGCTCAAACATCAATCTCTATTTTGGGCCATGTAGTGAATGATCACCAAGTCCTACCTGACCCGGAAAGAATGCGTCCATTGCTGGAGATGAACCCTCCAGACAGTACCCCTAGTCTCAAAAGAACGTTAGGACTCTTATCCCACTATGCGAAGTGGGTACCGAACTTCTCCCAGAAAATTCGACCTTTAGTCGGAGTGAAAACTTTCCCGATGGCCAAATCCGCAGAACAAGCACTCGAAGAACTAAAGAATGAAATATCTCGAGCTTCACTTGCTGCTATAGATGACGAAGCAGTCTTTGTAGTCGAAACAGACGCCTCTGCTGACGCCGTTGCAGCCTCATTGACACAAGAAGGAAAACCAGTGGCCTTCTTTTCTCGCTCGCTCTCAGAATCGGAGAAACGACAATCGGCAGTGGAACGCGAAGCATGTGCTATCGTAGAAGCCATCAAGAAATGGCGACACTTTCTGCTAGGACGTAAATTTAGACTCATAACTGATCAGCAATCGGTGCGTTTCATGTTTGACGCCAAGAACCATGGCAAAATCAAGAATGAAAAAATAATGCGGTGGAGGCTGGAACTGAGTTGTTTCAACTTTGACATCACATACAGACCTGGATCAAAGAACCAAGTAGCAGACGCTCTCTCTCGTGCCTCGGGATGTGTGGCTTCACTTACCTGTACTCAAGGAGACGAGCTGACTCAGCTTCACGAGCACCTGTGCCATCCAGGAATCAGAAGGATGACCCACATCATAAGACAGAGAAACTTACCCTTTACCATTGAAGAAGCTCGGACTGTCATACGTAAATGTCAAACCTGTGCTAAGATCAAACCTAAGTTCTCCAAAGAAACAGGAACATTGATAAAAGCTACCAGGCCATTCGAGCGTCTGGCTATCGACTTCAAAGGTCCGATGCCGTCCACCACAAAGAACAAATACATTCTCAACATAATTGACGAGTACAGCAGATTTCCGTTCGCCTTTGCAACAGAAGACACCTCAGCGAGTACCACCATTAAATGTTTGTCTACTCTCTTTTCAGTTTGGGGCCTGCCCGAGTACATTCATTCAGACAGGGGACCTGCTTTCGTGTCGTCAGAGTACCAAAAGTTCCTTCATGACCGTGGAGTGGCTACAAGCTACTCGTCTGCGTATAACCCCCGTGGCAATGGCCAGATCGAGAGAGCCAATGGAACTTTGTGGCGCACCGTAAGGTTAGCTCTCGCTTCTCTCTCCCTCCCTATAGAAATGTGGGAGGCTGTCCTGGATCAAGCATTACACAGCATGAGGTCCCTTCTGTGCGTCGCTACGAACCAAACACCGCATGAGCGCATGTTCCTGCACCCCAGGAAAGCAACATACGGGCAGGCGGCTCCATCATGGATGACAGAAAATGAACAAGCTCTTCTAAAGAAAACGGTTAGGAAATCCAAGTACGAACCTGAGGTCGAGGAAGTTAGACTCCTGCATGTCAACCCACAATGGGTTTGTGTTGCACACCAAGACGGCAAGGAATCCACTGTGTCGACTCGTCACCTGGCTCCTGCAGCTAAAGTATTCAGTCCAAACACCTGTCACGATAAAGGAAGCCGTCATATCTTCAACATGCGAGAGAATGGTAAGACTCCCATTAATCAAGGACCCACCCTCCCACCTGGAGACCCCAGCCAGAGAATGGAAAGAAGTCAAGTGGATACAAAACAAGACCAGGGGAGGGAGCCCGCAACCGAACCGCAACAAACCACAGAACCACCCACCCCGGGAAAGGTACCGTCGAAAGGAACACCCACAGAAACGCCAACCTCAGAGGCGCCTCAACGCTCAAGTCGCACTAGGCGCCCTCCAGGCTATCTCTCAGATTTTGTCCTAGATGAGTGGGAGTAGTATGGGTGGTAAGTGTCCTTATGTCATTGTGTTCATTATGAATTAGTAGTTATAGGGCCCATTGTTACCAATGTGTTTTTTTATGGTAAGTGTCCTTATGTCAATGTGTTTATTATGAATTAGTAGTTATAGGGCCCATTGTTACCAATGTGTTTTTTTATGTGAGATGAGCCCAGTTATCATATAAAATAAGTACTCATGAGTTTTGTAATATGATATGAAATTTGTAGTGCCAATAAGGTGAGCCTTGTAATGCAAATGCGATGTAAGAATAATTACAGTTGGTGTGAAATCAGTGAATTCATGTTTTGTTATGATGCAGATGTGTACTGTACTATATGTTCTTCTTCTCAGTGGGGGTGAATGTAGTGTGAATTGGTAACTGTGACTGCTGGTGTTTGTATGCTTGCTTGGCAACATTGAGTCTCTAACACTGTACCGGCTTGGCCAACACCTTGCCACAACTTTAAGCTGAATAAAGCCAACGTTCCAGCAACTGTGTTTGGTATTCCACACCATCCTATGCTCCTTCCACAAGTGGAACAGCAAAAGGTACAACAGTATTAGTACTAGAGGGCCAACCATCTGCTAACACCTTTAGCACCTTCTCACAGATGGATCACCTTTGATGTCCAAGGAAGGTCACAACTTCCTCAGGTCCAAATCCCTGTTATCTTTGTAATAGTCACAAAAGCAGGCAAAACTTAAGGGGGGTTATTACCTTTACAGGGGAAAGTCACACACCTAACTCTCAAGAATGCTACTGAGAAGGAAAATCTGGGTCTCCTCCCTCCTTTGGCTTTCCTCCAGTGGACTCTGCTCTAAGGAAAGTAGCATAAAACAAAGTAGTTGGAATAATAGTGGGCAAAAATCAGCTAAGGGGCTAGAGATTCAACTGTTTGGGCGTGCTCATCTCTGAAGATAAAGTCTTTAACTTAACTTCACTTGTAAATTATTCAGAACAATGCAAAGGATACCATGACCTACTTTTGTCACAGGGGGATGACTACAAACAGTTATGCCCCTTGCATAAAGGGCACAATAGAGAAAAAAAAAAAAAAAAATTAGTCCACAGACGTCCCACTCAAACCTGATTAAATTGTGGCCAGTATTACCAGGCCACACTTGCATGTGGTATATCTATCACAGGCGGACAACACAGACACACTGGAGAGAGAAGGCAGAATAATTAAAACAGCCAAAAAATGTGGTACTATACAAATAAAGAGATATAGAGTACTGTATACCAATACTGCTCGGCAGCAGAAGTCTTAAGTGACTGCTCAATGGAATGGGCAGTAACTATAACCACCTCTTGAATTTTAAGAGTTTCAAGTTGGCTTTATCATATTCCTATTGAAGAACTTAGGTTTGTATTTGTGCAAGAAAATTAAATTCCAGAATATATTTAGGGGGATATATTAGGTATTCATGGACTATCTATCAGATATGTTTGTAGTGTGAAATGACAATACTGTAGTTTTGAAAGGTCAAGCATGTACATTAAGATAATATCTGCAGTAACAAAGTTTGAATAATCATGTTTAAAGATGAAATAGTAAATGTGATACAGTGCTGAACTTATAGTTCTAGCCAAATACAAGAGCCATGTATTCTAAATATTCATTAGCTCTAGTCATCTACTTATAACCCTAATAATGGCATAAAGCCCCATTCAAGAGTTTCCCAATCCACTTATAAAAACAATTACAGATGCCAAAGGCGGCCACCAAAAATTTGTAAGCGCCGGAGGGGGCCACCGAAAATTTACAAGCGTCAAGAGGCGCCCACCAAAAATTTTTAAGCGCCGGAGGTGGCCACCGAAAATTTTCAAGCGCCGGGGGCGGCCACCAAAAGTTTCAAGTGGCGGAGGCGGCCACCAAAAATTTTAAGTGCCGGGAGCGGCCACCAAAAGTAAAAAGTGCCGCAGGCGGCCACCCAAGTTTCAAGTGCCACAGGCGGCCACCAAAACTTTCAAGTGCCGGAGGCGGCCACCAAGAGTTTCAAGTGCCGGAGGCGGCCACCAAGAGTTTCAAGTGCCGGAGGCGGCCACCAAGAGTTTCAAGTGCCGGAGGCGGCCACCAAGAGTTTCAAGGGCCGGAGGCGGCCACCAAGAGTTAAAGTGCCGGAGGCGGCCACCAAGAGTTTAAAGGGCCGGGGGCGGCCACCAAGAGTTTAAAGGGCCGGGGGAGGCCACCAAGAGTTTCAAGTGCCGGGGGAGGCCACCAAGAGTTTAAAGTGCCGAGGGCGGCCACCAAAAGTTTCAAGTGCCGGAGGCAGCCATCAAAAGTTTTAATTCTGGGAGCCTATTTCTAAATCTGGGCTTTTAGCAATGACGACTGCTAGACTTACTCCTACTCCAAGTAAAAGTTTTAACAATATCAACTAAAAAGATAAATGGCAGCGAGGATCATCTCATTCATTTCCAGGACATCGACAGCCATACGTTTGAGACAGAAATAGAGGGCTGAAGACTATGAAGCGAGCCATTTTATTTAGGACATTTTATTTCAGACAATGATAGCATTTCTGATAAAGACATTCCTCTGGCAGAGTTCAATTTAAGTGTGATAACTACAGTACAGCCCTATATTCTAGTGCTACATTTAGTTTTCAAAATTTAACCAAGAGCTGAAATTCTATTATGCCTAAGGATTTCTTTTCAAATATTTTTTTTTTTTTTAAAGTATAGGACTTAGGTTGAATTTTTCTGTTTTCATAAAAGTTTCAAACATTTCATTTTGAATCTAAGACATCATGGAATTTTCATAAAATAAAATAATCAAAATAATGAACCGATATGATGCAAATACTTGGGGGAACCCGATAATTTTCAAATTTTAGATTTTCCGAAAACAACATTCCAAGAGGGGAACACACAAGAACACCACGTAACTTTAGGTTCCCCACATAACCTAACCGAGGACCCGTATACTTAACCACTTGGTTATCGGCAGTGTGGAGTTACTCAATTCCGTCAATCGTCCTCCTGGATCACCAAACCCCTAGCTTAACCAAATACTAAACCTAAACCTTGGGTTTACTTCCCATGCGGGTTCACTTGTCAACTCCAATTGCAGCCTTTTCTCGTCCACTACAAGCCAAATGCTTCAGACATGTCCTTGGTCCTGTTAGGGGTTTAAGTTTAACCATTTTCATAACACACTGCCAATACGGATTGGTGATGGTGGAAAGGTAGCACCAAACTAATTTAGTAAACCATAGCTTTGATATATCGTAGTTCACACAAATTAAAGTTTCCCCAATATTGAACATTGATTTAACTACTAATAAAGTTCACAATTGTCGTAACGAACTACATACATGTAATAAAAATACTTTATAACACGACCCAATCTCCAACATCACAAAAAAGGTAGCGATGATCCATGAACAATGCGGTAGCACAGAAATCAAAACACCAAGTCTTTTTTAGATTATTTACCCGTCACTTATGTTTGTATTTACTCTATGACAACACTAACCTGCATTCCTGAACCGCAAATGTTTAATCACAACGACAGAAATAGCAGTCTACCTTTTATAATTGTAGAGTTCATCAACAGAGATAAAGCACTCAAGACAACCAAAGGCACCTAGTTCACCAAGTGGGAGACAGAGACAGTCACAAGAATTGGCCAATTTTCTAAGTTCACTTTTGTTACCTCTGGTACTTCATTGTCCTTGGCCAAATGGTGACGTAACAACCCATTTTCTTTATATTCTGAATGAAAATGGTAACTATTTCCTAAACGAATACGGTTAGATTTTTGGTTCCTTTCCAATATTCACAATTCGTAGGTTGTTACCTCTGGTACTTCATTGTCCTTCGCAAAATGGTGACGTAACAACCCCACTTTCTTTATATTCTGAATGAAAATAGTAACTATTTCCTAGACAAATAAGTTAGATTTTGGTTCCTTTTCAATATTCACGATTCATAGGTTGTTACCTCTGGTACTTCATTGTCCTAAGCAAAATGTTGACCTAACAACCCCATTTTCTTTATATTCAGAATTAAAATAGTAACCATTAACTAAACGCTTACCTTATATAATTTAAGGAGTTCATCAACAAAGACGAAGACACTCAAGGCAGCAAAATGTTTTTGGTTCATCACGAGAGAGACAGAGACAGAGTCATGAGAGTCAGACAATTTTCTAAGTTAAATTTTGTTACCTCTGGTACTTCATTGTCCTTGGCAAATTGGTGACGTAACAATCCATTTTCTATATATTTTGAATGAAAATGGTAACTACCAAAGACTATATAAGAAATATGTCGCAAAGTTTACAATCGAATTCCATCCTATATACCCGTAAGCATTACCGCTCTGAATGTTTGGTTGCTCGCTCAACAGATGGAGCCATTCGTTTCGCATGGGAGTATCTGGCATCTTTTCATAGCACACTCATTTGTGTGTTAAAAGCCTGAGCCTTCCTATCTTCCTTCAGTATATAGTCTTTGGTAACTACTTCCTAAAAGAATACCGTTAGATTTTGGTTCATTTCCAATATTCACGATACATAGGACGAATCAATGTAAGTGAAACTTCAAAACGTACTTAAATAGAGAATTTTAAAAAAAATATTATGACAGGTGAAAACGTCTTGACGAAATCAACAATATAATCTAAAGACCCAAATAGATGTTTTCAAAAGGATATTTGGTGTTTTTTATGCTTTTAAGATATAATTGGCTGAACGAAATATTCCTTAGATTTTTTATTCAGGATGTGAATGTATTGATCACAGAGTCTAATGAAAACATTTGGATTCTTTGAAATGTGTTGGTATTGATACCACTGTCAAGTCCCGTCAGTAAATTAAATGGAAAATTCTACTTCTTCAAATACCTCAAAATCTTCATAGCACTAAAGGCGGCGTATTCCATTGAATCATTTACATGAGGTCGTCCAAGATGCTCCATTATTTCCAGATTAAAAGTCATATTAGCACTTAACTAAAATAGATGTAGCTATGAAGACTGCAAAAGGCCAAGCATAAATATATCCAACAAACATTTTCGCGTTTCCCTCGATACACCAGACTTACTAAAGGATTGTAGCCTCGGGCCATCGTGAAAGATGTTAATAAATCTGATCTTTCAGCTGTGTATTGACCTTGTTTGCGGGCTTTACTTATTTCTACGGCTTTTTTTCCTCCATCCAAGATCACACCAGTAAGGGATAAGACCAAGATAACACCAGTAATGAACAAGACCACCATTGCCATTTTAGCATTAATTGAAATATCTGACCTCCTTGCAATTTTATCATTGATTAATGTAAATAACAACCACGGTCCAGTAACAACTGTTAATAAAAAAAACGCTAATGAATTTTACCCGGCAAATATAACTAAAGGATCATTCGTTACAGACTGTGGATGTTTATTTAAGTTACTAGTTTTTCTCTTTAACAGCACAGGCCACAGTTTTCTGGCAGGAGCAAGGTAACTAATATTCTATTAATGGTTCGGCAGGAGATTTTGAAATACAACTGAAATAGGTCTCCCTATTTTCTGAACGAATCTTGTCTTCTTATTGTCGTAACAAGTTGCATCACTTTACCACGAATCAAATTTAGTAGCGAAACAAATATACACATTGGCATAGCAAAAATATATTATATCTAGAATAGCAAGTTCTCATCGACAAAAAGAAGTGTCACACCAATGTCGGGTTGCGCGTTTGCTCTCTCTCTCTCTCTCTCTCTCTCTCTCTCTCTCTCTCTCTCTCTCTCTCTCTCTCTCTCTCTCTCTAATAACATTGTTAACGCCACAATCATCGACTGTCCTCGCCTTCAATAGCATTTCTTATCAGCCTGACTTAAAAATCTAAGTTCTAAAATTCTTAATTACACATAAGTAAGCTTGCTCATATCATTATTATCATTATTAAAGTCATTGTTACAAGATTTCCATATTCCTTGATACTTCAGCTCCTACCATGAATTAAGTATTTCTTGATTATCGAATGAGAGTTTCTATGGGTTGAAATTTCCTTAAACGTAGCTTCTCACCTTTATGACAAGATGAAATATTTAAATTCCAACCGCTCGATGAATCCAAGATCTTCAATATACCTTTCATCGCTGACAACTTACTAACTTTACTTTAATTTAAGGGATGCTTTTCAGGTCCTATACTGCAGGGGAACCAGACTCTCTACATTTCAAGCCATTCGGCATTCTAGCTTCAATAAAAAGTAAGAATTTTATACACCAGTTCAAATATTTTCGATAAATTTCACAACTATTCAATAATTTTCGTAACATTTGTGTCCAGGTTTAAATAATCTGAAGCAATTAAGAAGTTTCTCTTTCAAGAAATCTCCATTTTCTATTACTTTTGTCAAAGGTGTAGGAGAGACTCCCTTATTTGTCAACTTGAGCATGGTCACCATTCTTTCCCTATTGCCAAAATGAACGAAGAGTATCAGGAAAACAATGCTGATGCTAGTTTGTAAAAAATCTCGATATTTGAATGAAGTGATGATTTTGGACCACATGGTTCAACCTAGAGAAACTTCACTCTATCACTGTAAAGAAAACTTTAAAAGAGCTTAAACGCCAAATGAAAAATGAAACAGGAACGGAAATCTAGTAGAAAGCTAAAAACAGGGAGTACAACTACTTCACGCAGTTCAGTTCATGTGAATTAGAAATCAATGAAGATTAACAAGACCCTTCACACATTGCCTGCTGGGAAATTCTTCCGAGTGGTAGTAATTCACTAATCACGTGTAGGCCTACTGCTAATATGTGCCGTCACAGTGTAGCGGCTTATAGAAACCAAAGTCTAGATCTTGATAGAAACTACGAGGCCACTTGAGGAAAATCCTCTCGTGAAGACATGCCTCCTAACGGCTGAAAATATCTCCGCACCTGATAACTCTTACCATCTACGGTTATACATTTCTAGACATTTTATAAACTAAATTCATTGACAGTAACATATCTCGGTGTTCAAATAATACGCCATGATGAACTTTAATGCTATAATGTAAAAAGTCTTGTGTTTTTAAATTTATTGTCTCGAGAAAATCGTGATACAGAAAAACCTTAAACATAATACGATTGTGTTTAGATGAAATGCAAATGATGCGAGTTTTGTTACCTTTAAAATGCATGCGATTTGTTGTCTTTTAATTATAATGTCAATGTTGCGCTTTGAAAACAGCTTTTACTTGAGAAAATTCTTACAATAATCTCCTTTATGATTAAGTCACCAACAGATGATCTTCGTTCAATCCGAGCTTAAACAATGAAAAGGGTTAAGTAACATACCGGATCGTATTGTTGATACTCTTAAACCCTGTCCACACAATCGAGCATGCCCGACGGGCAAACAGTGATACCAGACCACAATAGTTAGTAAGAATGAGGGTTAATGACGTCAGAAGCGGGAATACCACAGACAGGGATCTGGCATCATACAATGTTGCCAGATCCCTGCCTTTAGTTTTCCCGCTTCTGACGTCATCAACCCTCATTTTTACTAACTATTGTGGCCTGGTATCACTGTTTGTCCATCGGGCATGCTCGATCGTGTTGACAGGGCTTTAGACTATCTCCTTTCCCACCGTTACCCCTACGTCAAGGGGTAGTTGCCTGGCATGGTTATCACTTTGCGGGATCGTATGCCTATGCAGTCATCAACCATCGTTATTTATTGGCGGAGGACCTAAACTCTGACTGAATACTCCAACTGCAAGGCAGCAGTTTCCAAAGTTAATGGCAGTGAGGTTAGCCTTTTGCTAAAAAACAAAACTGGAGCCGTCCTTTTAGTCGTTCTCTACGACACGCAGGACTTACGGTAGTATTATTCTTACACCCCTGCCACAGGCCATTGGTACCCGGAGAATACATTGTGTATGCCAAGGTTTACATGAGAAAATTACCTTTCACATCACTAGAAAGGGACTATATGTTCATTGATATATGAGCACACAAAGAAGTCTATCTAAAACCTATTATGTAGATGTTCCATAAATATTTCGCTATATTTGAAGACATTGAAGTGTAATTATTTTTCCTAATCACACTCTTTTCGGTAAGTAAATTAGTTTAAACAAACTTATCATCCATAGCCTTCAAAATCCAGATGACTTTTTTTTTTTATTTCATACGGCATTGACCCTTTTTATCTTAATCTCATATCTTAATAAGAAGCGTAATATGGAAGCTTTGGTTATAATTGTTATAATAATGAAATAGGACATTCATTCCTTCAGTTTCTGTATTGGTGTACCAGGATGCTTCCACCTCAAAAAAAAAATAAATAAATAAATAAACATTTATATAAAGTTTGTTTAGATAATTCATAAAACAATATCTTGAAATATTCTACAATTTAGTATTTCTCTTACCCTTGAATTTTCTCTTCGAGCTGGTTCAATGTTATTCCGTCGAGATATTTTCAACGCACGTCAAAAATTGTCCTACCTTGGAGAGAAAAAAAAAAAAAAAAAAAAAAAAAAAAAAAAAAAAAAAAAAAAAAAAAAAAAAAAAAAAAAAAAAAAACTGGATTAGTTTAAACGTTTGTCCAGATTTAATAATTTCCCATAGAGTAACTATCACCAGGTTTGAGTAGTCTGTATTTTTGGCATTCTGTTCGATTATGTTTCCAGATGAATCTTTTTTTTTCTAAAAATCTGCTGTTAGTTGGTCTCTTGGCTAGTACAGCGATAACGTGTTTGCCTAGCATTTGCATGGCAGCAGATCGATCCCCGCTCGGGACCGCGAGTTTAAGCTGTTTACTGGGGAGGCCACTGCTCTGGCAGGGCACCACAGCCTTGCCCCGCTGACGTTCTGATGGAACTGGAACTAAAACCAGACACCTTTAACCAGAATTACCAAACGACCAGACCTAACTATTTTTTTTTTTTTTCAGAAAGTGTTTTCTAGATTTACTTCGAAACTTTCCATTACCATCCATTTCGTAACATCATTAATTTGTACTTGTTTTCACCCTTCGTCTCCTGATATCGTGTTCTTTCTTCAGGTTCAACTTCTTTTCCAGGTCCTTGACTAAATGTTCTGGAAGCGCCATTTTTCTGGAATGAGTGAGAAAAGGAAAAAAAAATTAAGATCAAAACATTCATGCTTTGAGCCTGAATATTCAAACCAGACTTTTTTTTAGAGTCTGGCTATTCAAACATTTGGTACTACAATGTGCTCTCAAGTTGGTGAGAGATGCACATTCACATACAATTTTCATTACAAAAATATAGAATAAGTCACACCTCACATTATCCTTCCTTCACATATCAAAATAATTTGTTACTACAATCGGAAAAAAATCCATAAAAAAATTTTTCTGTTTAAAAGTCCTTTAATGGTTTGAAACTATCATAGTTTCGTGAATATCAAGAACCTAATTACTAAAAACACAAGTTTAAGATGAGAAGAGAGCTAATCAAACTTTTTATGACACTGCTAGTGTTCTTTAGTATTTATTCATAATATCCAAGATTTAAATGTCAACACCAGATAACTCTGGTGGTTATAGGAATACGTTTAGTAGCACAAACATCTGGTGATGATTAGAGTTTACAATAGAAACTAAAATATCATTTAGGTAATTGTCGTCAATGTGTTACAATCAAAGTTTGTGAAATAGGTAACAATATCTAGCATTTTTTTTTCGACAAACTATAAAGTTCTTCAATATTTTCTGTATGACACATCCAGTTTCGAACGTCAATGTCGGCGACTTCTCAAAAACGCACGTTTCCGTTCATATCGTATAACAACTAGTCTTTCAAAATGCCAAGAACCTGTTTCAAGTCCCAACATTTAAATCTTTCTAATCTAAAACTAGATCTAAAATGAATTACCAATGTTCAAGTCAAAAGCACAGACTGGACCCTTATTTAAGTTAATTAATTAGAACAGTGGTTCCCAACCTTTTTTCTGTCATTTCCCCCCTGCACCCAGTTCAACCATCCAGATTTCCCCCTTCATGCCCCGCCCAGCCCTCATGCCCACTCGCCTGCCTCAGAAATGGGCATGATATTCCAATTCTCCCCTTGAATATCATGTCAGTGAGAACTGATATGATCATATCACAATTGAATGGCTAATAACAAATTACCGCACGTACTATGAGGACATTTTCCGCTTGTTTTAGTTAGTAGGTAGTGTAATTATTTCCCCCCTGGAAGCTTCAAATTTTCCCCCAGGGGGAAATTTCCCCCAGGTTGGGAACCACTGAATTAGGTTTTATTTTTCACTTGCAACCACACCCACCTCAGATCATTCAAAGTATCCAGTTTGAGTCTGGTGAGAGCTGCCTGCCTCATCTTCGTCTGCAGCATTTCTTCTTCTTTCTCCCTCTTCAGTTGCTCAGCTGCCTTGGCTCTTCTCTCGGCGTGCTCTTCAATCTGCGCTTTGATTCGGGATTCGTAATCCTCCTTGGCCTTGTTCAAGTAAAATATAATTATTTAATTAATCACGTCGAATATCTTATGTGAAATGGTAAAATCCGTATTTCTTTGGTATCGACATTGCAACATGGTAAAAGAACTTATGCTAATTTTTATTTTTTCACTTTTAAAACGCAAATCAATTTTATTAGTAAATTGTAAGATAGTTAATAATTGCACCTTCTAATCCTAATAGAATATTAAAAGGTTTTAACAATTACCAAAAAACTAATAAATAGACTCGCATATAAAAGCTCAAGCAGTAGACAAGACCAAGAAACTATAACCAAAAAATATATGATTAGTGCACACATTCGTGCGAAATATCATAACTTTGATTACTTGGACATTGGATGAAGGAAACCCAATAGATCATTGTCATTACTTGTATGAAATCCTGGCTTGGTATAAGAACTAATTTTAATAAATAGATTTGGAGTGGTATTACTACATTATTAATCGGAATTTGTTTGATTGTTTACAAATTTTTTGGACATAATATTTTTGCTAAAGCAAATCTGTCTTGTGCAAAATTATTGCATACAATTTATATAGTAAATGTTGTATCTTTACCTTTGTAAGTTTTTGTAATATTAAGTCAATAAAGTAATAATAAAATAATATTTATATTGGGGGGGAGGGTCTCGTTAGTATTCAAGAAAATGAAGAAATAATTGCTCCTTGATGTCTCAGAGACCTGCTGCAGGTGGGACTGCCCACACCATTGTAGAAAATGATGTTTGCATTCTAAAAGCTATTTATGATAATTGTGAAGAAAGTGTAGCACTTTGGGATGTTATGGAAATTGTGCCTTTAATTATTGTAACTAAAGAGTTTAATTTGGATTACATCAAAATATACCGATCATGATAGCAAAAGGATGTCGGTTTTAAATTGTGTCAGCTTGAAGTAGAACATTATAGAAAATATCTGATATTAATATTGTGTAGTTACGGTAGTTTCGAATTTACTGCTAATAGTTTTGAATTTACAAAAACTTTCGATTAGCAACCACATCCTCGTCATCTTTGGGAATTGACAATTTTCCTTACATACAGCGTGCAATTCAGTACATGTCATTTACAAATAGATGTTTGAAAATAAAAATTGGGTCAGGTCCTACATGGTAGTTTCAGCAAAAATGGGAGACGATAAAGAAAATAACTAAAAACTAAAAAAAAATCCAGAGTTCAATGCAGTCCCATTCACATGAGGCGAGTCTACCTCTGCTAAATAAACCACTAGTGAAACGTGCAAAAAAAAAAAATATTATTATTATTATTATTATCATTACTATTTGCTAAGCTACAACCCTATTTGGAAAGGCAGGATGATATGAGCCCGGGGGCTCCAACAGGGAAAATAGCCCAGTGAGGAAAGGAAACAAAGAAAAATAAAATATTTTAAAACCAGTAACAATAGAATTAATACTTCCTATAAAAACTATAAAAACTGAATAAAAAAAGAAGAGAAATAAGGTAGAATCGTGTGCCCGAGTGTACCCTTAAGCCAGAGAACTCTAACCCATAGTACAGAAGCTATAGAACTACCCAAGACTAGAAAACAATTGTTTGATTTTGGAGTGTCCTCGTAGAATAGCTGTTTACCATAGATAAAGAGTCTCTTCTACCCTTACCAAGAGGAAAGTGGTCACTGAACAATTACAGTGCAGTAGTTAACCTTTTGAAAAAAAGAGGAATTGTGTGGTAACTTCGGTGTTGTCAGGTGTATGAGTACAGAGGAGAATATGTAAAGAATAGGCCAGACTATTCGGTGTATGTGTCGGGAAAAGGAAAATGAACCGTAACCAGAGAGAGGGATCCATTGTAGTACTGTCTGGCCAGTCATAGGACCCCATAACTCTCTAGCGGTAGTATCTCAGTTGGTTCAAGCTACAAAAGGTCGCGATGAAGCCACAATCCTTAACAGACTTTAGAATGAATGAACCAATTACCTTCTGAGCTTTGTGAATCGTCATCCGCTCCCTCTCTTCGGTAATCATCCAGTGATCTGTCTTCTTCAGTAGCTCCGCTTTCCTCTTCAGCGCCTCCGCCATCCGCACCTTCTGTCTGTCCTCTATCTGCTGTCTCCTCTCCTTTGTTATCTTCGCTTCTCTCTCAGCCTTCTGCTTCGCCTCCTCCAGTTCTCGTTCTCTCCACTGACGCTCCAGCTAGAAGGACACATGCAAAAAGGTAGTGACAAACGGACGTAGCTAAGGGCGGGGGGACGGAGAAGACCTTTTTGAAAATGCCCCCTGGGCCACCAAGAGAGAGGGCCCTCCAAAGCAAGGCCAGGAAATAAAAGCATGTAAGTATTCATTTAGAATTACCACCCACTATCCAATGATTTCCATGGTAAGGGGAAGAGGTTGGGGGACATTTTCACTAACTCTCCCAGGACGCCATACCTTTTGAGGTCATCTATAGGTTGAACTAAATGTGATGCATTTCGCCTTACTTCCATCCGTAATGAAAGAGAGCATGCTACATTCCCGTACATTTTTTACTTTGGATTTGAATGGTAATGATGAGATATAATTAATGACATCAATTTCAATCTCTAAATTACGTTCCAATTGCAAGTATCTCATTATTTTAAAAGGATTTATCGCTGCACGAATTAAGATTCCATTACTTAACGGAAATATCAGATTTT